>NW_024377564.1:0-47382 GCF_016835505.1 Polypterus senegalus
GAAAAGAAAATTAACATTTGAAAATCCTATGTAATAAAAGCAAGAAAAGCAACATTGTAACAATGCGGAACGAACCAACACACAATCGCCGGATTGAAAACTGGCGATCGCCATGCCTTCATGTGCCCACCTCCAACTCGCCACTTGAGTCGTTGTCATCTTTAGACAGTTCAGATGCACCCGGACTCACGAGCTTTCCGTTCCTGCAGGGCATCTAAGAAGACGATGTTTGTCGGATGCAATGCTGTTTGTAGCGGTAAAACAGTTTCAGGTTAGCGCAGGGGCCCGTAACCAAAAACTCGGTTTTTAAAGACTGCTTACTATATACTGTGGCAGTTTTGGTCTCCAGGCTACAAAAGGCCAAAGCAGCACTAGAAAGGTCCAGAGAAGAGCACTAGGCTGATTCCAGGTCTACAGTGGTTGAATTATGAGAAAGATTAAAAGAGCTGAACCTTTACGGTATAAGCAAAGAAGATTAAGAGGTAATGATTGAAGTGTTTAAAATTAAGGAATTAGTACAGTGGATCGAGACTTGTTTTTTAAAATGAGTTCATCAAGAACAGGGGACACAGTTGGAAACTTGTTAGGGTAACTTTGCACAAACATTAGGAAGTTTTTTCTAAACAAAGAACGTATAGACACTTGGAATAAGCTACCAAGTAGTGTGGGTAGACGTAAGACGTTAGGGACTTTCAAAACTCGACTTGATGTTTTCTTTGAAGGAAACAAGGGGATAGGACTGGCGAGCTTTGTTGGGCTGAATGGCCTTTTTCGCTTCAGATTGTTCTAATGTTCTAATGTTCATTGTGTTTAACCTCAGTTGAAAAAGAATTGTTTTAGGATCTCATGGGATCCCCTCACAAACCGTTTTACACGCTTGCATATGGCTATTCACCTCCGCAGAAACATGCCTCTATGAATGGTCAACGGGCTCGGAGGTGCCGGGAGTTGGTGGGCGGGGCCCTTTTTCCCTGCGCCCATGGGTTTTCCCATTTGTCGGCATTATTGAATCCACCCCCTTTCCCCGGTTTCCCATGTTGTCTTGCCTTAGTGAATTATTATATAGATGTGGTAATGTACAGCACCAAATTAGAAAAGTTGTTCTGTCCAAATATTTATGGACCTAACTGTACTACGGTGTGATCTATTGACAGAGAAACAGCACCCTGAGGTTTGTCATAGCGATGATGCTTAGTACATGCCTTTCAAGTAGGGAATGGGTTTTGATTCCCCTATTACATTACTTTTTTTTTTTTCAAACATTTCCCTAATGATTTCTGTCATGGCTCCAAGCTACCCTGAGTTATTTATTGCAGTTTGGAGTTGCAAGCATAGTCGTTCACCATTGTGCCAGCCCAGCATTGCTTATCTGTCATATCTCAAGCAGTTGTTGTAACAGGGGTGATGGGAGCATTAAGAAGTGGAAACATGGGAGGGCATCTCAAACATGCATGTAGCAAAAGAACAGCCAAAACTAACCAACTGGAGTAAAACTGACATCTAATGAGGAACAGAACCAACAACGCAAGTTGATTGGCCAGCAGGTGGTGAAAGCTAAAGCTAATGGTCTCCTACTGATTCAGCCAAATGCAGAAAGCTACAGCAGAAAGGAAGAAAGATAACCGCTGAATGTAAGTTGCATCTGTTTCTGCCCATCGAGGGGCCTTAAAATGTACAGTTCAGGTTTTCCAGCCAACAAAACATACAGCTTCCCCTGCCAAAAATTTTACTTACTTTAGAGTTTTGGGAAATACAGTATGTGAATTATAGGACACATTGGGAACTTAAAAGTGATTAATCAACTTGGTTTGTTTAGAAAAAATGGGCTACTTCTGAGTGAGAAAAGTAGCTCCAGAAATGTAAGAGAAGAGGCTGAGAGTTGCTAAGAGCTGTTATTTTGTGTTATGTGAGATTTAATAAAAAATACATTTTGCTCCTACAAAGTTGTGTTTTTGGTTGCCGCAAAGAGCCATGTGGAAATTTCAAAAGCTTTTTTTCCTTTTAGGGGTTTTTCCCCCTTTTTATTTTCACCTGCATAGGAGCAAAAGCAGCTGGTTTTTGGGGGGTGTGTTTGGAAATTACTGTTACTTTTACATGTGCTTGTTCTTGCTATTTGTATTCGAACTAGATCACCGCAGGGCAGTAGCAGCAGTAGCTGACTCCAGCATTCTGAAAAAGTAAATAACTGGCATCGTAGCAGTGAATAGTTAAAAAGTAACAGAAACAGAAATTCCTAGTGGTGAAAAAGGCGACAGCTGACTTCAAAGTGGGTGAAGAGAAGGGCTCAGCAGCATGTAGACAGGCGCCAGCATTAAGACGCTGATTACTAAAATGGCTGTAGAAAAGACAAGATAATAAGAAATTGACTAGCAGAAGATATTCACTAAGCAAATGTTTTCTAGACTGAACAGTTCTTAGCATTCAGGAAAGTAGAGTAGTTAACAGGTGATTATTATGAAGAAATAAAATGATGTGTGGGAAAGCATTTAAGTAAAGAATAAGAGGAGTACAAAGTTAAAGGGAACAAACAGAGAAAAAGTAAAGTAAACATCGGAAGAACAAACACCAGGCAATCAAGGGAGAATGTAAAAAAGCGCTATATAAAGGTGAAGAATTAATTACTATTATTGCAGGAGTTTTTAAGGGGCCAGAAAGTGTAAAATAATTGGGACCAGTTTTTACCATTTAAGTTAAGTATTTAAATTTTTAATAAATAAAAAAGAGTTTTGGCAGTTTAGTAACTGAAGATCAAATTTTAATAATGACACCAGTGCAATGCAAGTCCTGGATGTTGGACTTTATTGATGACAGTTTGAGGAGCCAAATCAATGAGGGCTACGATCTTCGGAGATGCCAGCTGATCCACCATATCAAGCTCAGGGTCACTGAACTAAAGGAGGAGTTGGCTGGTCAGCATTACAGTAGAGAATTGGCAGGCCTGGCCCAGGTGTCCTTTAAGAGAGATAGTGTGCACGCCAAGGTGGATGGGAGGAGATTCCAGGCCAGAAAATAGATGGGTCACAGTCACAAGGCACAAGGTAAAAGTACACTGTCGGGGGAGCATCAGCCCTAGAATTAGAAGTGTCAGCCCGTTTCCAGGTCCTTGCGGGAGCTAGAGGGTGTCTCTGAAGATTCGAGGTGGTCTTCAAAAACAGTTCCCATAAAAAGAGAGGTTGTGAAGTTGGGGACTCAAACATTAAATGGATTGAAGAGAGATTTGCTCCAGAGACAGACAATCTCGAATGTGCTCCCTTTCTGATGCACATGGGAGACCTCCTGGAAGGGTTCATACAGTTGTCATTGTCCATGTTGAACAAAGGCTAATCTGTCAGTTCTATGATCCAAGTTTAAAGAGTTAGGTGCCAAGATGAGGAGCAGAACTGACAAAGTAGTGTTCTCTGAAGTTCTACCTATGCCATGCACCAGTTCAGGTAACATTTGGAGATCAGAAGACTTAATGTGTGGCTTAAATCTTGTGAAAGGTTAGAAAGGTATAAGTTTATGGAGCATTGGGATACCATTTGGAACAGATGGGACCTGTTCCCCATGACAGGTTACATCTGAACTGGAAGGCACCAATGTTTTGAAGAGGAACAAACAATAGTGTAAAAATAACAATGCATAGTAATGAAAAAGTTTAACCCAACATTTAAATGTAAAGTAAAATGAGTAACACATCAAACATAGTGGCCTTAATGCTAGAAGTATCAAAAAATAAAACAAGTGAGTTGGAGTTGTAAGAGGAGCATAATTATGATATAGCAAAACAGAAACCTGGCTATGTGATGTGGATGAGTATATCATAGATTCATTAGGAAGGATAGAGGACAAAAAGAAATGGAGTTACTGTTTATGTCAAACAGAATTTAACTGCAAGTCCTTCAGTTGGATGATGAGCCCATCTTAATGAGGACTTGTGGCTACATCTGGAAAGTTTTAGGGAAAGAGGCCTTATTTTAGGAGTGTTTTAAAAGACTGCCAATAAGACAATAATTTCAATGCACATCTTTTAGCTAATATTAAAGGCAAGTTTAAGGGGCTATGGTGGCGCAGTGGTACGCTGCTGCCACTCAGTAAGGAGAACGGGTTAATTGGCCCTCCTGCGTGGAGTTTGATGTTCTGCCCATGTCTGCATGGGTTCCCTCTGGTGCTCATTTTCCCTCCCACAGTCCAAAGACATGTAGGGGATTAGGCATTGGTGATCCTAATTGTCCCTAGGTGTATGGTGTGTGGGTTTATGTGTCCCTCGGTGGCTGGCGCCTGCCCGGATTTTGCTCCTGCCTTGTGCCTTGTGGGCTGGGATTGGCCCAGCAGACCCCGGACCCTGTGTTGGGTATAGCGGGTTGGATAATGGAGGGATGGTAGTTTACAGGGGGATATTTTAGTATTGGGACTTTAACTTCCTGAATATTAACGAGTAATCTTGCAAATGGCAGAGCATAGTATCAGGAGTTTTTAGTAATTAGTGCCCTTTAATGCGTATGTTAAAGCACCAATGCTGGGGTAAGCCTGTCTGGATTTAGTATTTTGAAATAATCCATGATAGATTTGAGGGTGTAGAGCTGAATGAACCACTATGGTCAACTGTCCAAAAAATAATACAATTTCTATGTTTTAAGGGGTGAATGCTAAGACTAAAACTGTTCAGTTTAACTTTGGTAGAGCAAATTTTCAGCAGATGTGGAAAAGTCTAAGAGGATACACTGGGATAAGCTACAGGGGAAAAAAACCACCTTTATAAGGCAGCACAAATATAATAAATATATTAGGAAGCTAAAAGACATTTGGGAGAGGAACAGAGCAGATAAGACCAAAGACAACCTTAAGAGATTCTTTGTATTTTAGTAGTAAAAGAACAGTCAAGGAGGAGGTGAAGTGCATCAGGAATAGTATAGTGGAAAAAAAATACAGACAGTGAAATAGTGGATGCTCTTAACTCGATTCTTTTTGAGGAGTAGATAACCTTCCAGTGGTAATGGGACTACTAAGGAAGTATTAAATAGGCTGTGATAAGCAAATCCCCAGGCCCAGATGTTATTTCCCGTTGAGTTCTTAAGGGGGTTTAAATTACATATATAAATTCTTGATGATATTTTTAGGAGTCACTTGCACGGGGGAAAGTCCAAAGGACTGGAAAATGGCAAATATTATCTTATTATGTTAAAAGGTGACCAGGCAAACCCAAAGAAGCTACAGGTCAATAAGCTTAATGTGCATTGTAGCTGCATTTTCCCAAAATTACCAAAGTTCTACAGCTTCTACCCCAAAAATAGGATTCAGCAAAAGCCTGAGCCAGAGAAATGATTCCACAGACAAAATATCTTCGTTTCAAGGAGTTTAGTTAAGTTTAAGAAAACAGTTCACACAAAGAAAATCAAAATAGAAAAAAGGGAAAATTAATGTTAAGAAAAGTTCAATTCTAAGCTTAATCTTTTTACATCTCAAATCATTACTATTTATTTAATTTTCTGAACCATTTAAAATGGTCAGAAACTGTATGCTTATCCCATTTCTAAGTTTAAAATGAGTTTTTTAAGTCCCTATGTACTGGGACCTGTTCTAAACAACAACTGAGCTTAATATAAACTGTTTCTCAATTACAATAAGAAGGTTCTATTTTTTCAACCCTTATAGGGGAAAAGACTATACCATAAGTATGACTAAAAAAGAAATTATACAGTATTCTATTCAAATTAAAAAACATTAATATGTTTTTAGTCAAAACTTTAACTTTCTTAGATTGGTTTCATATAGTAATTACATAGTGTTGAAGGAAGGAATTATTAAGGATAAGATTGAGCAACACGCAAGTACGGGAATTTTACTGAACAGTCAGAAGTGGTACATAGTGTTTTACTAAATGCTGGAATTCTATGGGAAGCAACAAAAGGATATGTTCAAAGTGGAGCTTATGATATTATTTATCTGGACTTTCAGAAAGCATTTGATAAGGTGCCACATGAGAGGTTGGGCATCAAACTAAAAGAAGTGGGGTTACAGACAGTTGTTTGTAGACTGGTGCAAAATTGGCTCAGACACAAGAAGCAAAGGGTTATGTGGAAAACCATATCAGAGTTGGCTGACATTAAGAGTGGTTTTCCCACAGGGGTCTAGTGCTAGGCTGCTGCTTTTCTAACATATGTAAATTATTTGATAGGAATATAAGTAACCAGGTGGTTAAGTTAGATGATACCAAGATGGGTGGATTGGCAGATAATTTGAACTCTGTTATATCATTCAGAAGGACTTGGATAGCATACAGGCTTGGAGGAGATTTGTGGGAGATTAAATTATATTAGTAAATGCAAATATTACACATAGAAATCAAAAGTTCATCTTATGAGAAGGATTTGGGAGTCATAGTCAACTCTACCCTATCAACTGCCACAGTGTTCAGAAGCCATTAGAGGCAAACAGAATGTTGGGGTATATAATGATTTATGGAGTACAAGTCCAAGGAGGTTATACTCAACCTTTATAATGTACTATTGAGGCCTCATCGGGAGTACTGTGTGCATTTTTGGGATCCAGACTACAAAAATGATATAGCAACACTAGAAAGTCCAAAGAAGTGTGACTAGGTTGATTTAAGGGAATACAGGGATGAATTATGAAGAAAGATTAAAAGAACTAACATTTTCTGTTTGAGCAAAAGAAGATTATGATTGAAGTGAACACAGGGTCACAGTTAAAACTTTTTAAAGGGTAAATTTCACACCAATATTAGGGACATTTTTCTTCAAAATGAGAACCACAGACACATAGAATAAACTATCAGGCAGTGTGGTTGATAGTAGGATTTTTAAAGGGGACTTTTAAAAAACCCGACTTGATGTTTTTAGACTGCAAACTTTGTTGGACTAAATGGTTTGTTCTCATCTGATTTCTAATTTCAATGTTCAGTCTCTGCAGGCCCCACTGTAGTCAGTGCGTGCTGAAATCAGCAGCACCAATTCAGACCCTGCTTCCTAATCTGATCTCATCTTACTACAAACCAGAGTGCACATTATGGTCTCAAGATCCCAGTCTGCTTAATTCCCAGGATTAAAAATAACACTGGGAGTTCGAGTTTTCAGTTACAGGCATTGAAGTTGTGGAATGGTCTGTCTGCTATTATAAGAGATGCCCCTTCAGTCTCAGCTTTTAAATCCTAGCTGAGGAAAATGCTACTTCAGTTTAGCATACCCCTGAGTAGAGCTGTTCATTATTGCATATTGCATCTCTGTTGTTAGTATTGTTACTATTGTACTATTGTATTGTATTCCTGGGGTTTAAAGATAGATTGCCCATCTAGATTGTGAAGTGGATTACTTGTGTTCTGTTTCATGTATTTTATTGACCCTATTATCTGAGATCTAGTCACCCCCAATCTGTTTGAAAGGGGTCTTTCTGAATTGCCTTTCCCAAGATTTCTTCCATTTTTCCCTACAAAATATTTTTGGGAGTTTTTAATAATTTCTTAGGGAGTCAAGCTGAGGGGTTGTCAAAACTTGTGTGATTTTGGGCTATACAAAAAATAAATGTTGTAACCCCAGCAGAGTCATAATGATTTGTGATCACTCATCTTATAGAAGCACACAGATTTTATTTACCCCAAGTTTTAAATTTTTTTAGCCTTTAAAAGTAATTTTTCCCACTTTAAATTTATTTATTTATATATATATATATATATATATATTGCTTCAAAAGAAATTAAAGGAACACTTTTTAATCGGGAGTATAGCATAAAGTCAATGAAACTAGGGGATATTAATCTGGCATTTAATTTAGCAGAGAGGGGTTGTTAATCAGTTTCAGCTGCTGTGGTGTTAATGAAATTAACAACAGATGCACTAGGGGGGAAAAATGAATGACCCCCAAAACAGAATGGTTTAACAGGGGGGAGGCCACTGACATTTTCCCTCCTCATCTTTTCTGACTGTTTTTCCACTAGTTTTGCTTTTGGGCTCAGTCAGTGTCACTACTGGAGCATGAGGCTGATACCGGGACCCTACAGAGGTTGCACAGGTAGTCCAACTTCCAGGATGGGTAATATCGGTTTGCAGAAGGTTTGCTGTGCCCCCTGCACAGTCTCAAGGGCATGGAGGAGATTCAGGAGACAAGCAGTTACTCTAGGAGAGCTGGAGAGGGCCATAGAAGGTCCATAACCCATCAGCTGGCCCAGTATCTGCTCCTTTGGGCAAGGAGGAACAGGATGAGCACTGCCAGAGCCCTACAAAATGACCTCCAGCAGGCCACTGGTGTGAATGTCTCTGACCAAACAACCAGAAAGACTTCATGAGGGTGACCCAAGGCCCCATGTCCTCTAATGGGCCCTGAGCTCACTGCCCACAGCATGAGCCTTTATTGGCATTCGCCAAAAATACCAGAATTGGGAGATGCACCACTGGTGCCCTGTGCTTTTACAGATGAGCAGGTTCACCCTGAGCACGTGACAGAAGTGAAAGGGCCTGGAGAAGCCATGGAGAACATTATGCTGCCTGTAACATCATTCAGCATGAGCAGTTTGGTGGTGGGTTAATGATTGTCTGGGGGGGATATCCATGGGGGGGTCACACAGACCGCCAGGCTTGACAGCACCTTTGGCTGCCATTAGGTATCAGGATGAAATCCTTGGGCCCATTGTCAGGACCCTATGCTGGTACAGTGGTCCTTTGGGGCACGACAATTCCTGGCCCCATGTGGTGAGAGTATGCAGGCAGTTCCTGGAGGATGAAGGAATTGATACCATTGACTGGCCACCACCTTTCCTGACCTAAATCCCAAAAGAACACCCTCTGGACAAAGTTTTGTCCATCCAATGCCACCAGGTTGCACCCCCAGACTGTCCAGGAGCTCAGTGATGCCCTGGTCCAGATCGGAGGAGATCCCCCCAACACCATCTGTCATCTCATTAGAAGCATGCACCATGTCAGGCATGTATACAAGAACACAGGGCCATACAAAGGCTGGGTACAATTTTGAGTTGTGCAATTAAATTTTGGCAAATGGACTAGCCTACATAATTTTTTTTATTCTGATTTTTGGGCGCTTTGAATTAGGGGGTCTGTAGGTTGATCATTTTCATTTCCATCAAAGATGTGGCATCCTTCGTCCTAACAATTACCCAGTCTAAATCAGTATAGAAAATCCAGGAGGATTTTTTTTCCCCTTGAATCTGATGTGTTTTCAAAGTGTTCCTTTAATTTTTTTGAGCGTTTATATATATATATATATATATATATATATATATATATATATATATATACACACACAGTCATATGAAAGTATGGGAACCCCTTTTAGTTCTTTTTATTTTTGTTTATCATTGGTTAGCTTTCAAAGTAGAACTTCCTTTTAATATATGGCCTGCCTTTTGGAAACAGTATTTCACCAGGGACATTAAGTTTACTGGATTAACTGAAAATATGCAAAGAATAATAACAAAATTAGGCACAACAGAGATATTACATCAATACTTAGTTGAGCCTCCTTTTTGCAAATATAACAGCCTCTAGACCCCATAGCCTTTTGATGAGTGTCTGGATTTAGGGTGAAGGTATTTTTGACCATTCCTCCTACAAAATCTCTCCCCGTTCGTTAAATGTGATGGCTTCCAAGCATGGGCAGCCTTCTTCAAATCATCCCATAGATTTTCAATGATATTCAAGTCATGGGACAGTGAGGGCCATTCCAGAACATTGTACTTTTCTGCATGAATACCTTAGTAGATTTTGAACCCGTGGGTTGGGGCATTGTCTTGTTGGAATATCCAACCCTGCAGAACTTCAACTTTGTGACTGATGCTTGAACATTATCCTGAAGAATTTGTTGATACTGGGTTGAATTCATTTGACCCTCAACTTTAACAAGGGCCTCATTCCCTAAAATAGCCACCCCAGCCCCAAAGCATGATGGAACCTCCACCAAATTTAACAGCAGGTAGCAGGTGCTTTTCTAATGCAGTGTTATTCTTCTGCCTATGCAAAGCACTTTATGACCAAATAATTGAATTGTTGTCTCATCATCCAAAGCACTTTGTTCAAAAAATAAATCTGACTTGTCTAAATGAGCATTTACATACAACGACTGTTTGTGATGTGAGTTTCAGAAAGGCTTCTTTCTCATCACCCAAAAGATGTTTTGTGCAAATTGCACTGAATTGTACAGTAGAACGATGTACAGAAACACCATCCGCAGCAAGTTGTTCTTGGGTCTTTGAGGTGACCTGTGGTTGTCTGTAACCATTCTCCAATCCTGCATATATGCCAATTCTGTATTTTCTTGGCCTGACAGAACTGGGTTTAAAGCAACTGTGCCTGTGGCCTTCCATTTCCTGATTACATTCCTTACAGTTGAAACTGACAGTTTAAACCTCGAGATATTTCTTGTAGCCTTCCCCAAACAATGATATGAACAATCTTTGTTTTCAGATCTTTGAGAGTTGCTTTGAGGATCCCATGCTGCAGTCTTCAGAGGAGAGCCAAAGGAAGCACAACTTGCAATTGACCACCTTAAATACCTTTTCACATGATTGACACACTGTCTATGAAGCTCAAGGCTTTTAAAGAGCTAATCCAACCAATTTGGTGTTGCAAGTAATCAGTATTGAGCAGTTTCATACATTCAAATCCAGCAAAATTACAAGGGGACCCACATTTTGCAGAGCCAATTTTTTACATTTGATTTAATTTCATACAACCAAATAACTGCTTCACTAAAATCTGTTTTAAACATCCCAGTAATCCGATGTTTTAGGAAATGAAAGGCATACCACTGTTCTTTTATGTTGAAAGTAGAGTAAATTATGCAGGCGAGAGGGATTCCCAAACTTTTCATATGATAGATATACAGATGTTAGGGCAGTGCTATTCTTTTTTATTGGGAGTGCTCAAGAACCCATCCATTACGCTATTTTCTAACTACAGGGTCACGGGGGTTTTGCTGGAGCCAATCCCCGCCAACACAGGGCGCAAGGCAGGAAACAAACCATGCAGGCGCACACACAAGGCACAATTTAGAATCACCAATTCACCTAACCTTTTGGATGCGGGTTCTCTTCCATGCTCTCCCGCCCGTTCGGGAACACTGAACCCAACACCGTCGATAATGTCACCGGGTGAGCTGACAAATAGGGACAAATCCAGCCAGGGGGTATATTCCACAAAAGGGTTTTTAAAATAATAATCAAATCAAAGAGTACAGTGTCAAAGTTCAACAAATAAAACAAGCCCAGTGGGGTTTAAAACCAACAATAAATCCTTTTTAAAAAGCAAGGTTAATTATGCAGAATTTAAAAGCAGTCTCCTCCAACCCACCTCCGTCTCTTTCTCCCGGCTCACGTTTCTCGCTGCCAGCGGGGATAACAACCACGAGCTCCTTCAGTAACCTCCGCAGGAAGTCACTGCCAGACCGCCGAGGTCAACCTCCCCCTCGATCCTTTGCGCACCGCAGTCCCCTCAGATCCCTTTGAGGGGACCCACCACTGGTCATTCAGAGGGAGCAACCCTGAGCGCAACAGAATAACGCCTCCTTCCCCGGGACCCAGCTCATGGCGTTTCCACCTTCCAGGTGGCCGGATCGTCACCACCTGACTGCTGTTTTCCGACCTGATGATGTGTGTGTGTGTGTGTGTGGCCCCCCTCTTTTCTCTCCTCCTCCTTCTTCCTCCCTTTTTCTTCTTCTTCTTCTTCTTTCTTTCTTCTTCTTCTTCTTCTTCTTCTTCTTCTTCTTCTCTTCTTCCCATTTCCCTTCGCATATATACACCTAACCCCCCCGGGCACCCAGGGAAACCAATCAGGGAAACAAAAACGACCGCACCCACACGGGAGGTGCACTCGCCCCAATCACTTAACTCCCCGTGGTCGTGCAGTCACGCCCACGAGAAACACACCTATACGGGTTTTAAAAAAAGGACTTTTTTCGAAACGACCGCGGATCCCCATGCTTGGACTGTGGGAGGAAAACCCGGGGTACCCGGAGGAAACCCAAGCAGACTGGGGAGAAATGCAGAGAGGGACACGAGGGGAACTCAGGGCTCTAATCTGCAGGCAGCAGCACTACCCATTTCTCCACTCAACAACAGCTGTACATATTGTTATAAAAAATTTATGGCATAAAAAAAATTATGGCATAACTCAAAAAATAGCCAAAGCAGAATATATCATCAGGTTTCTCTGTTGACCATTAAGTCCTTCCAGTTATAGAGACTGACTTTGCTATAGGTTGAAGGTCAATGACAGTCTGATCAAGGATCAGGGAAAAAGTGGTCACGATTTTATCAGAAATGCCCAAAAAAACCATATTTATACTATGGATTCCTCATTCTGTCAAATTATTGGCTGTAGTTGCCTGTTTACAGCCAGACAGCTCTGGTTGTTGCTTCTGTCATGGGGAGCATTATATCAATTTTTCAGATGAATAAAAGTGAAATATACAGTGATATTTTGAAATTAAACTCCGCAATGCTGGAAAATGCAGCTAGTTTGTGTGTGTGTGTATATTTTATATCTATGTACAGCCACAGATGACACTTTGTATTTCACAATATTTTAACTTGTAAATATTATTAAGCAGCCCCATAGCACAAAGTTATACAGTATCTGGAAATGAATGTAAATTGGGTTTTTAGATAGTAATAAACACACACCAGAGATTCCAATATGAACAGCTGATATAAAGAATACAAATTTTAAGACTGATGCAAATGTGTGTGTTAATATCTGTAATACTGCTTTTTATTTATTTACACATTGTAGTGTTCAAGTGTGTGTGCAATTTCTTCCACCCATCGCTCAAACAAAATTTTAATATTTTGGTATTTATCATTGCAAATTTTATACCGGCCAAATATATGTAATTTAATCTAAAAGTGTTTCTCAAACTCTGTCCTGGGGACCCTTGTCTGCAGGGTTTTGTTCCAACAGATTCCTAATCAGTGACAACACCTGATAACACTGAGCTCATTTAATTAGGTTGTTTTTTTGTTGTTCTTTTATTCGACATTAAAAAAGCACAGCAGCATTGATTTTACATTTATAAGACATTTATAAATATTTTTGTTTTGCTAAAGATTTAAATGCTTAACTCTCTTTGTTGATTTCATTATATTTTGCCCTTTCTCGTGCAGTTTTCCCTTCATTGTATCTTAATGCCAATTTAAAACAAGCAGATCAGACACCCAGGCAAACAACATTGAATAATCAAAGGTTTCAACTACTTTAGATTCACACCCACTAATTAGTAAATAATGGCTAAATTAAACAATTGAACACCCTTTAAAAATAGAATGAAAAAACAAGATGAAAATACTATTAAAAGAAAAAAAATACATTATTCCCATTTAACTGTTTAGTACATTTTACTATTTGTTTTAGCAAACTTACTTTTTCTAATTTTTATATTATTCCCTAAATAATAGTTCACTTAATTAGCCCTTTGAATTCAATTAAAGGAGAAGTTGTTTGAACAAAACCTGCAGCCACAGGGGATTCCCAGGACCGAAATTTGGGAAACACTGAGCTAGGACAAACGTGATTAACATGGTGGCTACAGGTTTTGCTTCCAACCAAATTTCTTCATTAGAAAACAATCTTCCAATAATAAGTCTTATTTAAAATCATGAATTGTTAGTGTTTGAACTCTGCAATGTCAAAGGGCATTCTTAAATCAGAGATTTTATTCCTTTTAAGGGTATCATCAAAATGATTTAACCTTAAAAAGGATGAGTAATTTTTAGTTCTTCACTGTCTATTCCATTTCCTTCTGAGTACTGTATTTTATTAAACCAAATAATGCATGATGAATCCACACAGGTGGAAATAGAAACTGACAAAGCAAAAACATCAGGTCAAAAGACACACCCAAAGGTCTTCACCAAATGAAGGCTCTAGGAGTCAGTGGAAAGGCAAACAGGTAATTAGCTTTTTTTGCAATAAAACATAACATGGACTCAACCAAATTCGCCAAATCAAGTTAAGCCCCTGAACAGTTCAAAAATCACGTTTATATAATCATTTCTTATCATCCTGACTTTTCTCCAACCAGCTCATCTCGCTGCTTATTCTGACTCCCCTTTCCTGTAGCTGGCCTTTCAAATTCTTTTTTTGATAACCACAATATTTTATTTTCTGTTATTCATCTTCATTTTCTGCTTCACTTATTTTCGTCATTCAGAGCCAACGGTGTTTTCCCTTCTTCTGTCCTTGAGCTGTCTTTATCTAATCATCCTCCCTTGCTGGTTTCTCCCCACTCAATAAAGCCACCATTCCTCTTGGCTCAGTCTTTATTTACTACTTATTTGTTCTGATTATTACAGTGCCCTTTATAATTTAGGCATACGGGGGGGAGATCCTGAAACCTTTTTCTTGGTTTCTCTGGTCTCATTACAGTGTATACATAAAAGCATGTATATATACTGTGTATTTTTATGTCAACTTTTATATTTATTGATAACTTTTGTGTTGATATGTACAACCTCAAAGATAGTTGGTTTTTTCCAAACAACAAGTCCTGAATTACTAAGGAGGTCTCCTGGATTAAAAGATCTCCTGAATGAGAAGAAGAGGGCATTCAAATCCAGTGACAAGGAGACTTGGGGGATGTACAGTGTTGGGAAAGAAAAAATTGAATGAAGTAAAGAAAGTTTACAATGCTAAAATAGAAAACAAAAATCATTCAGAATAACATGAAGAATATCTGAATGGACTGGGTATAATTATGGGACTCAAGCAATCCAGGTCTCGTGTGCTAGAAGGGGGTGTGGGCAAAGGAGACACCCTGAACCAGTTTTTAATGGATTTGCCCTCTCACTGCTATCATCTTCAAATATAATTTTTCTCCACATCATCACATTTACATCAGCAACTCATACTACATCAATTGGGAAAGGCCAGTGAAAGTCCATCTTTGGCCATCAGTGTGGGCTGTCCATAACTGAAGACCAAAATGAGACAACTGAAAAAGCTACACAAAGGAAAAACAGGGACCGGATGGAGTCAGTCCTTGAGATTTTAGACCGTGCTGCCACCTCTTCAGTCTTCTAGGGGCCATAAGGTCCTGGGTACTGCAGAAAAATCTTGTTCCAAAAGAAGGCCCTGCCTTTCCACCCAATGACTACTGACCAGTGGCACCCCTTTTCTCACATCATGAAGACCTTTTATAAGCTATTCCTAGAATATATGTGTCTTTGTGTTAGACCACCTGACCCACTGCAGTTTGCCTATTGTAAAAAAGACGAAGTGAAGGATACAATTATCTGTCTACTCCACCCGGCTTATTCCCCCTGGCCAAAGCTAGCTTGGGAGGATTATGTTTTTTATTTCTCCAGCACCTTCAGTATCATCCAGCCATCCCTGTTAAGGTAAACTCAGAGATATGCGGATGATTGCCTATGATATCCTGGATAATGGACTGTTTGCCGGAAGACCGTGTTGTGGCAGAAACACGCTGGTCGTAAAGCACTGGAGACTTGGGGTGTGTAGGCAGAATCAGACTTTATTACGGATTACACATTATCTCAGTTCAGATGAATTGAGTAATTAGCAAGTCAGCAAGCTTACATTTATTACAATTTTAAAAAGTTTTACTTACCAAGTTATTCGACACTCCTGTCTGACCCCCATTCCGTGGCCTTGGTTCCACCATTTTTTCTCATCCTAATGAATGTGGACTCATCTTATTCAGCGGCCTGGCAGCTTTTCCTCCTTGGTCCCATCTGTTCCGCCACCATTATCTCTAGTCCTCAGTCCTCTCACCACCTGGAGAAGGAGAGGCTCGCCTGTTATCCAGTTTTACACAGCTGACCTCCCTTTATCGTGAGCCAAGAAAATGAAAAATATGCAGCCACAAGCCTTTTGGACTTAACCCTTACATCTAAATGCACAAGGATATACTGCTTTTTTTATACACCCTTTTTATCTTTGAATATACAGTGAATCATAACTTTAAGAATGACCTTTTTCCCCAGTTTTTTGGCCTCTCCACCCATGTTTGGGGGATTTCACTTTCACCAAAAAACCCAATCTTAATTTTTTGATTTTTTTTGGGGAAGAAACACTATTTTTCCCCCTGATGGCAAACAATTAGTTTCTACAATTTTCGCAAATTTTAACCAACAATATATTTGATTTTTTTTGTGTTCCATTATTTCCCCCAGAAAATATCCGTTATTTGCTAATGCAATTTTTTTACTATTATTTTTGAGATTTTATTATCTCTAACCTGCTCTTGTGTATGGCTGAAACGTTTTTAATTTTTTTTGACTTTTCTTATTATTTACTGCCTTTTTTTTTCCCCGCCCAGGTGTGGTTAAATTTTTAAAATTATAATATATATATATATATATATATATATAAAAAAAATATATAAAATATATATATATATATATATATATATATATATATATATATATATATATAAACAGTAACCCCTCTCATGGGTTTATTCCCAGAACCCCCTATAGGTGAAAACCCCAAAAGTAGAAACTATATGTTTGTATGGTTTTTTTTATATTTTTCGCCTTAAAAATTTTCCCCAACTGTTTATAAATATTCCCCAAAGTTATACAGTAAACCCTGACCCGGGGAACTGCCCCAGACAGATAAAAATTTCCCCAAAAGTGGGATTCATTTATAAATCTAATTTTTTGCAGTTAACTTGAAAACCTGTTTAGATTTTGTTTTTTAAATTATTAGAGCCCCAGACATGAAATAACACCTTTAGTCAAATGTTTAAATGTCCCATGACAAAAAGAGATGATAGCCGCTCACAATTAAAAGAATGCAAACATACTTCCTCTTCAAATTAAAAAAACTGAGCGGAGAATGTCAAAAAGAGAGAAAAAAACAAGCAAAAAACAATAGGGGTGTTTGGCTTTTTGATGGGGAACACATAAAGGGGCCCCAAAAAAAGGGATCAATGGGAAGGTAGCCTTTTAGCATTTTTTTGGGAGCCCCATTTCAAGCAAAAAGCCCCTTTGAAAAAAGCCCCCTGCTCACACCCCCCCTTCACAAACAGAGAATGTCAAAAAAGGGGAGAGAGACAGAGAAAAAAAAAAATCAAAAAAACAATGGGGGTTAGAGTTTTAAGTGTGGGAACACAAAGGGGAAATATGTTTTCAGAGGAGTTTTATTTAATAGTAAAGCCTGATTGAGCTTCTCAGCCATCCGCAAAGTCCCCCCCTTTTAAATCCTAACAAACTGAGGGGCATGTACCATAATTTGAAAAACCATTGTCTGTAAAAACGAACCAGCAAAATCCCTGATATGTATTTGATATTTAATTTAAAATCCCAAAAAATGAAGCCGGGAAAATTTTTTAAAATTGGAGGATCACTGTTTTATATACTAGGGTTTTCCCCTGCTCCCCCTTCCCAACCCCCAGGTTTGTTCCTGGGGAAATACATTTAAAATGTTTTTTCATGGGAATTGTTACATATGTATTATGTTCACTTTTATTTTAAAGTTTCATAAAAACAATTTTTTAAAATGTTTTTCCTTGTGATATATTAATTGTCATTGCAAAGCTATTCTGATGAGAGTTTTAAACAAATGGCATATCATGATCTCCTTTTGCCAAAAAGCATTTCGAGTTCATTCTATAAAAATAAGAATTCTGATAAAACAATCTACTTACGAAGTTGGAATATCCGGGAGCCGATGTAGTGTGGCATTGTTGTCAAGAAGCTCGGACTTCTGGCCACTGTGGATTGCACATCATTGTAATAAAAAAATTTGGCCAACCTATAGTTCTGGATATTGTCATTGCATCATGATATAACTGTCGCAATGCTCTTGGGACTACCTTTGATATGATGATGGTAATGTTACTGCTTTTGCCTATTTTGAATATGTCTGAATTATTTATATTTGAATTGTGAATGAGACCTTGCATATTTTCCCGTTCTAAGTTTAGCTTGATTTGATTTAATAAAGAAGAGATGATTATGTACGATTTTTACATACGCATTAATAATGTAATTGCGACAGACATTGAGATGATAGAAGGGTTACATACATGGGAATGTATTGCTAATCTTGACCAAATATTGTGTGGGTGTTATTTGTTTTCTGAATCGTTTGTTTCATTTTGGGTCCCCAACCTGTTTTACATTTGGGAAAAAGAAAAGGGGAAAAGTAGTATGGGCATGTGGCAATGCATTTGACATACATGATGAAGCATGTTTTTCCCTTTTGGGATATACCGGATATCTACTCTGCCTTTGATATTTTCCCGCTTCGAAAGTATTATAAGCTGACAGTTGTCACATGTGGGTTTATTATAAATGCGACTGTGATCTTTCGATTCATTAGAAATCAAGAAAATTTCTTTGTCCGTGTTTTCTTAAAAACTTTTCAAGTAAATCTACTTTTTGGGGGGATGGATTTGTATCTATTATTGACTGTATAAGTTCCAGCCGCCGGATCGTTTTAAATCTTTTGATTCTATGTTGCATCGCCAGTGATATAAATATACACCTGACCAAATTGTGTTTTTTTGAAATTAAACTTTCGTAGCTGTAAGTGTTGCTAACACAGATACTCATGGGTTTTATGGTACTTTTCCCTGATGGCAACACAAATTACAAGTCTCTGACTTAAACTTTTAAACCTTACAATATCTACATAATTCCGACATATCACTTTATGTGCATATATTAGATCTTGTTTTGCTGTTCGTTATTTCACTTAGTAATCATTTCCATTTGTTTGCATGAATACGATCTGTACTCTGTTTTCTGACACCTTAAAATTGTAGTACTGTCATATTTTGTATGTTGCTCTGGGTTTATCGTGCCGGTTTTTGGGAGCCTTTGAATTCCCCTGCTTTCATAATCTGAAAACCTGCTCTGCAGTGTAGGGCACCAACGGTTTGAATGTCTTTATGAAGTTCTACTGTGTCTTTTTTATTAGTTTATTTATGACTCGGGCTGATTATTACTTTCCTTGCCTGGTCACCGTCTCCAGGAACTGTTTCTAGGATGTCAGTATGACATGACTTGACTGTGTTACGGTCATCTTTCACTTATAAACCCGCTTTAGAGCTGCTGTTTCTTCTTAGCTTTTAGATGACCAGGATCTTGTTTGACAATGTTTGTAAGCGGGGCATGATTTGCCATGGACGTCAGTAGGCGGATTGACCGTTGCTGAGTGAAAGTCTTCTTCTCTCAGAAGATCCGCCATGCAAGATTTTCTTTTATTATATATATACATTGTGCCAGTAGTGGGCGTTTGTCGCTCCCCCAAACCCGCAGACAACACGTCAGACACCCAGGTAAAGTCCAGAAATGATTTTAATCTCTTCAATAATGTGCACAAAGCACTTCCACCTTCACAATACACAACAATTATCAATAATCAATACATAAAATCCTCCACTCCACCCAGAAGCTCTGTCACACTCCCCCCAAACCGGTTCAGTCTGCTGGGTTTCCCATCATCCTTTTATAGTCCTTGACCTGGAAGTGCTTCTGTCCCCAGTCCATGTGATTCCATAGCATTTCGGGTCAGATGAAAATTTTCTTTTTTTTTCTTCAGCCCAGTAAATCATTTCTTCCGGCCCCATGACTAGGAATATTTCCGGGGTATAAGGAAAATATAAATCCCTGTGCCTCCCTGCAGTGTCCCCTGGCGGTCCCCACAGTACCCAGCAGGGCTGTGAAGCCGAACTCCATTGTCCATGATGCCCTGCAACCGGGCACCTTATGTTGCAGGGGGGGGACTCCATCTAGCGGCCTGTGGGTGTTGGCTGGGGTAAACTGCCCCCATCTCTCAAGTTCGCTCCCACTGAAGCACAGTGGGGCCGTCAGCCCACGAGGAGTCACTGGCTGTGGCCTGGTGCTTGGCTATGCCCCTGTAAAATAACCATGGGAGAACCAAGGGAGACATTATATAAATACCTGCATTCTCCCCTCCGTGGACAATTTCGCTATATATGGCCCGGGTTTGGGGGCATTCATAGCACTGCTGCCTTCCCCTGCTTGTTTCCCCGCAGACTGAAAACAGTTGGAAACTCCTTGCTCTGCCCGTTTTCCCACTAAGGAGAGGGGGCAACCGCGACATGAACTCACAGATCCACACTCTATTATCAGGGGGTCCCGTTTTCTTCGGATCTCTTTAATCTGGGGTTGTTTCACAGTCTGAGCTCTCTATGTGCAAAAAGAGCCCTTTGCTGTTTTAACCCTTTTAGATTTGTAAATGACAGCTCCATGTCTTCAGGATCCCCGGGCCCCGGGAGGCAGCACTATCCCCGCTCGGGTTTGATTGATCCTTCCATGGCACTCAGTCATTAACCAGAGTCTTTGTGGGCTCAAGGTTACTTTGCACCCGCAACCAATTTCAGGGGCCCCTTTCACTTGTGTCCCCCTTTTTGTTTACGGTTCGGTAACCCTTACCTGTACCGCAAAATTTAATCATTACGGAGGCTCTCAACCGAATCGCCGCATGCATTCTTCCAGCCTTTAAAGCGATTCGTGCTGCCCCTGTTACTCCCGGTCTTCTTAATCGATTCATGATCTGAAAACTATGTATGGGTAGAGTAGTTTTTCCAGCCTAGGGAATACTTCCCGGCTATAAGGAAAATATAAATCCCCGTGCCTCCCCGCAGCATTCCTGGCGGCCCCATGGTATTGAGCAGGCTGAAGCCCCAACTTGGGATAAACTTCCGCCATCTCTCAGAACATATATGTTAATGTTTATGTTTTTATTTATTTAAAGGGTTAAAGGGCTTTTGTAAAAGCCAAATTCCCCCCGGGGCAAATAAAGCTCTGTCTATCCATCTCAACAGTTTTAGAAAGGAGAAAGTCACAGTAGCATAAATTTTTTGATAAAGAAAAACAATCTGTGAAAGGTGTGTATTCATCATCATATTGGCATGTATAGCTATTTGATCTTCATCCATCCCTCCATTTTCCAAGCCTGTTTTATTTTTGAGAAGGGTCATTAGGCAGCTCAAGCCTGTCCCAGCAAGCATACGGGAAGGCCATCAGTGTAAAAACACATCACTTCTGAAAGATTTACTGCTAAAACTTTTAACATTAACTATGAGATTTGCCGTAATCTCTTGATTTCTGGAGATTTACTGCAGAATCCTTTGGTCAACTTTAGGCTGAATTTGGGAGGTCACCTGACTTGTACAGAATGGTTGTGGTTTGATTTTTTTTTTTATTTTTCGATGATCTTTTTGGGAAAAATGGAATGAATAATTACAAATCTTTTGGAAATGGCTTAAGACTCATTTGGTATATTCTTTCCTGGAAACACAGGGAGCTCTTTTAAGTTTGGCATGATGTTGCCACAAACCTCAATTCTAAGCCTAAATCACAGCAGAAGTTTCGGGATGTTTGTCAAAAAAAGAAAGTTTGTCAGCAAAGGAAATAGAGGACAGGATTTTTTTTTGGTCTTTCAGGTTTCCCAAACAACTGAGAAAATT
The DNA here is from genome assembly GCF_016835505.1 of Polypterus senegalus. Lineage (NCBI taxonomy): Eukaryota > Metazoa > Chordata > Cladistia > Polypteriformes > Polypteridae > Polypterus > Polypterus senegalus. Next base: position 21,409 of record NW_024377564.1, read on the forward strand.
AGTGTGGAATCAAAGTAGTGTGAGCCTTGAAAATAATTATAATAAACACTAGGATTGTTCAAAAGATTCCATACTTTTCATTTTTGTTGGAATAGGTGAAGGTGGGTGGAGCAGTGGTCATGTAGGAGTGTGTCATGTGACTAGTTTTTGTCTGGGAAGCCAACTGCTCTTGCAGTTTAGTATAAGAGTTTTCACCCCCGTCATTAGATGGCTGTGAAACTTATAAATTGCACCAAAGAGGAACGGGATTCTATCATATGCTTTTGTAGGAAGAAGGTTTGCCAAAGCACAAATTCATCTCTGCACATGTGCTCGTATGGGGATAAAGTTCTCTCTCATAGAATCTTCTATGAGTGGATTGAAAAAGTTTGAAAATGGCTGTACTAGTGTGATGGATGCAGAGAGCTCCGACATCCAGCTACAGCCATGACCACGAGAATGGGAAAAAAGAACCCCGATGTGAAAGAGTGGTGCATCAGTGGTCACACTGAACCAAAACATTTTTGCTGATGGCATTAAAAGGTTGTAAACATGGGAAAATTGCATCACAAAGGAAGGTGACTATGTAGTAAAAGGATGCAATTTGTTTTTAAATTTTAATAAATAGAGTTACAAAAACTGAGAAAACTTTTTGAACATTCCTTTTTAATAAATAATAAAAAATTTTGTATAAAGCCACAGTCCTCTCAATAGTTCTGTTAAGTGCTGGTCGGCTTGCACTAACAATGATTATTAAGCTCCATATCGGAACCAATATGTAGTTATTTGAAATAAAGGGAAATTGAGAAGCATACTTGGTGGGAAAAATAACTGACATAAGCAATGTGGCATTATATAAAGAGACAAAATGATGAAACATTGAGAATATTGGAGAAAATGTAGGTTAAGGTAGGCCAAATTTTAAAGAATACTAAAGTAAATCCTTTTTTTGGAAACTTTGAGAAGGGAAAGTAATTTTTAGTTAATATATAATAATCTTTACAATGTATTATAAGTATATAGACTGTACATGAAGCTGTAACAAGAATGAACTATTGAACATGAGGAAAAAGGGTTGAATTTAACTCAAGAGTTAATTAAATGATTAAAGTTTAAGCATGAGGTTTCTGCTTATCTTAGAAAGCTGCCAATGTAATTTTCCAAGGTTAAATGAGGTAAAAGAGTAACAAACACCCCCAGAAAGAGGGATAAACTGAGGAAAGCCCATACACCTCCTATGAAGCAGTGTTAAATTTACAATAGGAAAATTTGCTAAGCACTCTCTTAACAAAGCATTGCTCAGAATGAAGGGAGAATCAAAATGAGGCAGAAATTAGTGGTGGCATTAGTTGATTGGAGGAGTTAATAAAGCTCTGATATTAAGAGACAGAGGATGGATATATTAGATAAGGTAATTAGAAGAAGTATAAAGACTTCTGGACTACCTTCTTTGAAGAAATAGTTTACTTGTAGTTTTGAGTTTGAAGATGAGTCTGAAGTTTTCAACCAAAGTTATTTCAACCAGAGATAACAAGGGATGTTATCACCTGGAGAGGTCCCAAACATGAAAGTCAAAAATATTTAAAATTGCCCACTAGAGTGGGAAGTTGCATCAAAAAACCCAGCTAGGTGCACAATGAGCAATGCAGAAATAAAAAAAAAAAATAATAATGTTTGCAAAATGTTCTGATGTACAAAATAAGCACCAAACAGCATAAAACACAGCCAGGGATGACAGAAAGGGCAACAGCAATCCAAGATAAACAAGTCCCAGTAAACCAGAAACAGAGCACAATGTCAAACACCAGTAAATCAAAGTAAATTCACAACATCAAAGCATATTCAATGAACCAAAGGGACTGTGGATTGTCCCCCTACCTTTATTGGGTTGGGACAGTCTCCTGATAGTGATGGGCGGTGGTCTCCTCTTGGGGGCTACCCACAACAAAATGGAACACAGGCATAAATTAACTAAATAAACAAACAGTTAAATATAAAAAATAAGTCGCAGCAATGGAACTCCAACTGAGGGGGGGGGAAAGTCGGCTGAAACAGACAGATGAACCAATGGATTTGAGAAGTGATTTGCTTTTTCAGTTTTGCCGGGATCAGGGGAAACAGAAGGCTAATAAAACCCAAAATTGCGCCTCCTCTCGTCCCTAACCTCTGAAAAAAGAAAAGAACAATTTTTTTTTTTTATTTTTAAATTTTTATTATTTTTTTTTTTTTTTTTTTGGTTGGGCCCTATAAGAAATTCTTTATGTTTTTCTAATTATTTGATTCCATTCACAAAAACAACTCTATTTTTAATGTAATGGTAAAGGCGACTGTACTAATGTTTCCATATAAAGAAATTGGATTTGTATTGATTTAAATAGTCCAAATTAGGAAAATATGATTTTTTTTGTCATTTTTTATATTAGATTAGCTCTATTTTTTTCAGTATTGTTAAAAAGACAATCAAATATTCTTTTTTCTAAATATTAGAAAAAAAAACAAAAATGTTTCCGGGGGTGTACTTTTTTCAAAACTGTAAAGAATATGTTATTAGATAAAACCATCCCAAAAGATTTGTTCTCCCAAAAGTAATTACAGTGCATATGGGACAGTTTAAAGGCTCTGGGGATAGTAAATTTCTCTGCTCTAAGACTGGTGCCTGTAATAATGTTTTCTTATCCTGCCTCTGCAGACCGGAAGATTGTCCTTTTCCCCTGATGATGTCACTTGTGTCCATTCACCTGGGAAAAGCTTTTTTTTTGTTGGAAACAGTCAACCCGGGAAGAAAGGGAATTAGGCGGTAGAAACCCGACCCCATCTAAAAAACCAATGTCTTTTAAAGTTTGTTAATCCATTCTTTCTATTTTTTAAATTTCAGTTTCCCTACAGGGTGTGCCTATGGTGCCCCAGTCCTTTTATACTGTCTCTGTCTTGTTTACAACATTTCGATCTTTGCAATCAGATTTGTGTCACTAAATTTTACACTGGTTTGGAAGCATACACACAGAGATACTGCAGTTCTTTATAACTTTTGAATGAACAAAATCTCTAGGTATACTGAGATGTTTTTTTTATTTTCAGTTTTTAAGGGTCTCAGAAAAAAAGGTATTCTAGGATTATGAACAATACACAATTTTTAAACCCAAACTTAGAAAGTTAAAGTTTTGATTTAAAATCATACTGATGTTTGCTTAATTTGAAAGAATATTAATGCTTTTTATAGTCAAGCTTATGGTATAGTCTTTTTTCCTTATAGTTAACAAGAGATAGAACCTTTTTACTATAACTGAGAAACAGTGTATAATAAGCTCAGTTTGTTTAGAACAGGCCCAGAAGAGGGACTTGAAGATCCTTTTAAGCTTAGAAATGGGGTAAGCATACAGTTTTCTGAACCCCTTTGAAATGGTTAGAAATGTTAAGTAAATAGTAATGATTTGAGATGTAACAAGATTTAACGAATTAACTTTTTTTTAACATTAATTTTTTTTTTATTTTTTTTTTTTTTTTTGATCTTCTTACTTTAAAACTTAACAAACTTTCAAAATGAAGATATTTTGTCTGTGGAATCATTTCGGCCAGGCTTTTGTTGAACCTTTTTTTTTGATTTGGGCGCGCAGAACTTTTGAAATTTTTTAAAACAGCTACACATTATTATAATGGAAATATTATTCAATTACATGCTGTTTCAGTACTGAAATTACGGGGGATAAAATCATATTTAATAATTGTTATTCTTATTTTACTTAGGGGAAAGATGGAAGATTCTTCACTATTTGCATCTGATTTTAATCAATGAGATAAAATGTAACAAAAAAAAGGGAAGAATTTCTATAAATTAAAGGGATGCACGGTGTAGAAAAAAAATTTAAAAGCAAAATTTGTTTCTTTTAAAAGAAAAAAAACTTAGGAGCATTTGTTTAGTTACACACTTTTCCCTATTTTTTCCACTTTATCCGTTGGTCCCCACCCTACAAAGGAAAAGGTTTGATCATTGGTCTTATTTTTTAGTGAAAAAAAATCACAATTTTTTTTTCATTTTGAATCCTAAAGGTGCCTTTTTTTTATTATTTGATGAAATTTCAGTGGTTGAAAAGTAGGGGAGTCCTACTGTGGACCCAAGGGAATGAAAAAAAAATTGATCGATGAATTCCCGTAAAAGGGGGGGGTGCCAAAAAAACCACGTTAATGTATTTTGAATGTCTGATACAAATGTTTTTTACATGAAGATTCAGGTCGCCAACAGAATTTTTTTTTAAAGTGCAGACTTTCTAATTGAATAAAATTTCCAATGAATAACATCTGCCCCTAATTTGTCAATGATTAGTTAAATGCACACCATCCTTTCACATCAAAAATAAATCAAACAATGGGATGAACCTGTTTTGGCATCAATTTTTGTACTGACATTGATGCATCTAAAAAACAGATTCAATTTTTAGAAAAAGGGGCCGCCTCCTGCCTAGGAAATTTTTGTATATGGCTGTTAAATTGAAACACAATCAAATGACTTTGGATGGCCCAATAACACTGAAAAATATGCAGACTCCAAAAAAATTGCCCAGTACGCGCTAACTGCTAGGTGGTCAGCGTGACCAAAAAAATTGAAAGCATTTTTAACTTCGTACCTACCTGTTCTTTCTGTAATAGGACTCTGTATTTTTGAATTGGGAGTACATACTGCTGGCTTTTTTCCATGAAGTGGAAGAGACACCGGCATCCTTGGTGCCTTTTTATGTGAGAAAATCAAGATGCAGTGTAAGTCTTTGAATGACCCTTTCCCACCAACACCAAAAAATTACTGTGGCCTTTTAAAAGGGGAACATTCTGCACTTTTGTACATCTTAACCCGTTGTGCTATATGGGGCTCAGGGTAAGCTTGAATCAAATGTGCCTGTTTAAATAAGCAATGACTTTAAAACCCCATCATAAATAAATCTCAGGTTGCACACAAGCACACAAACCAATGGGAAAGAGACCACACAGGGGCCCAAATTTTCAGCCCGCCCCCCTTAAAAGGTTGCAGTACCCTGGAATGCAGAAAATATCTATACTACAAGACAATCTGTTTTCTAGATAAGTAATAATTCCAAAGTGATCTAAAATTAAAAAAATTGCTTAAGCACGACAAAGCTGAGGTTTTCTATTAACATGTTAGTAAGAAGATAAATTATGGAGGAAACTTGTTACTTATTTTGCACAAACGGGGGGCTCTGCCTGTCTGACCCTTTTAAAGCGAAGCCACCTCTGTAATTGGATTCTGGTTCCTTGCAGAACCCTTTATTCCATTTTCAGACTGTCCTGTGATGGACAATTCTCATTTTCTGAATGTTTAGAAAAAGATGGAAAAAAAGAACAAAAAAGGATTTAAAATGGGTAGAAAAGAAAGCAGTAACTTGACAGGGGTGAGTTTAAAGAAAAAAGTCCCTGTAATTATTTAAATGAATTTTATTATGGGGGTTTTGAAACAATGGAAGTTTTTTCTGTTCTGTAAGCTCAAATCCCCCTCCCCATGGGCCCAAAAAAGCAACCACTTTAAATAAGTCTAGAAAACATGTCTTTTTTCCTGTTTTTTGGTTTTGTTCCTGCGTTACCCCCAAAAATTTAATAATGCAAAGGTCACAAAGTAGAAATGTACATTACATCATTACTTCTGCTGTGAAAAGTGGGTTTACATATTTCAATGAAAGTCCCGACTTTTTCCCCCCATTTTCAACAAAATCACCCCAACAAAAGGGGGATTTCTAAGTACACTAAAAAAAAGATCAATTATTTTGATTGAAAGCATAACTCTGAAAGGGGTTGTTCAATTTTTAAAAATCAGAATGAATGAATCAAAAATGTAAGAGCTCATTCTACTGTAGTAAGTTAAATTAAGGTAAATTCACAAAAAAGGGTGTGCTGAATTTGAATAGAATTAAAATTTCACATAATTACAAGAAAAGTATGATTCTGCCATACTCCCCCTGCTAACATGTTAATGCAAAACCTCAATGTTCTCCCCATTTCTGGGGGTAACAATAGAATGATCTTAGTTTTTAGATAGACACTGTCATTCATGCGTGAGGGGGCACCCAGGAGGGGTTTCCCCCTGGACTTGGGTTGCTGCCGCTAACTGTCTTGTCTTCCTTTTTCCCCCACGTTTGGAGAAACTACCCAGTAAGGGCAACTGTCTCTGCCATTTCCCGTCCCCAGGCCATAAAAAAAGACTACCCAGAAAGGCATACTTCTCAAAAAACCCCGAATTGGGAAGGGCCCCTTTATTCCTAAACAAAGAAATGCCTAGATTTTGTCAAGCCATGTTTTTTTTTTTTAATTTTTGTTTTTATTTTTATGTCATTAAGGGGGTTTTTTTTTTTTGTCCTTTAATTAAACAGTGCCAGCTGGGTTGGTTAAAATGTATATTCTGTCAATATCATTCTCCGCCTTTTTTCTAAGCCCAGAACCCCATCATTGGCTTGGTACTCCAATGCGTGGTGTGATGAAAGATGATCCCTCCTTGTGGGCAGATGCTGGAGGCTCTTCAAAAATCAAGGTCTACAGAAGTGCCTAGTTTTTTAATTCTGACCACAGACTTTTGTTTTCTCTTTGGATCAGCTTAGGCCCCGTAGTTTACCACCTACTAGGAAAATAGCCTGGGCTTGGCCATTTTTCCCCCAGGGTATTTTCTTTAGTTTACCCCCGGGTTTGTTTGAGGGAAATTGCAGATTTGGGTGCGACTACCGATCCTAATGTGATGAGAGACCCTTTCCCTGACAAAACCCTGAAAGTTGCTGAGGGGTTTTGTTGGTTTTTCGGGTTCCAAGAAGGAGGGTTTCATTTGTTGGGCCCCTGGATATCCGAGGAAAATCGCAGCATATGACTTAATGGCAAGTCTGGTCTGTACCAGGATCTGAAAAGCGGCTGCGAGGGGGGCTCTGAGGGCAGATAAAGAGGCATTTGTTTGGGAATCTTTAGCAAGTGACCACCCTCTTTTTTGCGACCCGCCCTGCAGGAATCAAAACGATCGCCCTCGAATCTGTTCCCCAAAAGTTGCTGTCATGGTGATAGAACGATCCTTACGGATGGCACCTCGGGTGAACCACTGGGGTGGCTACTTTTAGCAGTTGCCGCGATCCCCCGCAGGCGTTGGGTATCTCTGGGGCCCCTTCTTGAGGCCGATCCTCCATTTAGCTGTAAACCAAATCTCATTGAGATTACGGGTAAAAATTCTAAAGGGGGGGGATGCGCGGGATCTGTGGTTCCGGGGGAATTTCCCGGTTGGTGGTGGCGCCCCGGCTTGCAAGCAACCCCTTTTTTTCCCTTTTGGGGGTTTTTGGGAAACCCAAAAGGGGGCTTCATCCCCAAGGGGGGGGAAACCCCTTTTGAGCCTAAGGGGATCCTAGGGGGGTGGTCCTTCGGGTCATTCTAGGCCGTTCATTTTACCCCATCCAAATTTTGGGGTTTTTAATCTCCCCATCCACCCTGCCGGGGGTTCTTTGGGGAAAGGCCTTTAATTGGGGGTTTTTGCCCTTGGGGTTTGGAAAAAAGGGGGATTGACTCCCTTTGAAAGGGTTGGGGTTTCCCCCAAAATTTGGATCGCCGTGCCTTTTTTTTTGGGGCCCTGGAGGAAGGCAAACCTCATTTGGTTTTATATATTCTGGGGTTATCGGGGGTTTTTCTTTTCCTTTTCAACTTGTAGGGACAATTTTGGGGGGTCATGGGTAAAATGCTGTGGGGCATCTTTTGGGGGCTAAACAATTTTTGATTTTGAGTAAAGGGGGATCATTGGGACTCGGGAGCTGGGGAGGATCGGGGTTTGGGTTTAATTTTCCCTGGATAGGTTGTGTTTTGCAAATGTAGTGGTAGTTATAGGCATGGGGTTTCGTAAAAGAATTAGAACTTCATAATGAAAAACTTTAAGCCCCCCTCTGCGCACCCCGGGGTCCCCCACGGAAAACCGAATCCCCCCGGCCTCCCGATGACATCCGCGGAATTTCCCGCCCCCCGTGACCTCTCTCCTCTCTCGGTTGGTGTGGTTCCGTCCCCACCCGACCCCCCTTGAACCCTCCCTGGCCCCCGATTGGTTCCATAAACTGTCAAGGGTCTGTTTGACGGTCCTGACCGCTGTTTGAACCCGGTTCCCTGCCGGGGGAAATAAACTGTGGGCGGTGATGGATGTCTGCCGCAACCCGGGTTGCCTGCGGGGAAATAAACTGCGGGGGCTTGTGATGGATGTCTGACGCTTTTTAAACCGGGGTTATGCGGGCGAAATAAATGCAGGGGCCCGTGGGGATGTCCGACTGCTGTTTAAACCCCGCTAGCCCCCCCCCCGAAAGACAAGCCGGGGTGTTCAGCCTTTCCCTCGACAAGCTCGGACATCCCCGGGGCCTTGGGAAAGCTCAGGATTAGGCCTTCCGAAAGCTCAGACATGCCGGGGCCCTCCGGGGCCCCGCCTTTCTCCGCACAACCCAACAGGCCGGGGTCTGCCCCTGACGGGGCTCAGACCACCCCAAAGGCCCCGCACCGCCGAGGTTCCGACCCTGGGGCCTGGGACTCCCCGGGCCTCGGGCCCAGGCAACACCTGAGGGGGCGGCGCCCAGCCCACCCCCCAGATTCCCAGTCCCCCAATGCTTACTGGCCAGTTCTAAAAAGGCCTATAAAAGCCAAGATTTTGTTCTCATCTTGGTTTAAAACCTGCATTTTCCAGCTCAACACAACACACACAGATAACAAACTGTCAGATCAAAGACACTTTCTAGTGGGCCCGGAGCACCGGGGTCCTCCCCACCCCCCCAGTCCCCCTTCCGCAAAGCCTAAAAGCTAAGTATTTTGTTCTATCTACGATTTTAAGAGCACACCATTAAAACATCTCATCTTTGCTTCAAACTAAGTCAAGCTGCTTTTTATTTCCATCTCACACACAGATAAAAAACTGTGAGATCAAAGACACGGTCTGAGTCAGTCAAGCGTGTCGCCCCCTTTTTTTCCCTGGGCCCCTGGGTCAGGCCCCAGGGCGGTCCCCCCACCCACCACTTTGAAAGTGCTGAAAAAAAGCAATCATTTTTTTGGTTCTATCTATGATTTTAATATGAACCCCAAAAAATATCTATCAGATCTTTGCTTTATCACTTACAGGTCCACCCTTTTTTCCATCTCACAAAAATTCCTAACCAACATTGAGTCGGGTTCCCAGTGACGATTTGGGGAAAAACTTTCTTAGCAATGGGGGTTTCTCAAAAGAAATAAAGGGCCCCGCTTTAGCAGCCCCCTTGAAGAGGCCTGTGTGCTCTTTTCTCTCTTTCTCTCAGGCGGCACAGGCTGGGGCACCCCTGCTGCAGCGTGGAGGGTCCCCTTGATAGTTGTGTTTTTACCCCCTTTCCCCGCTGGGGGGCCCCAGCGGATGCCCCTTGTCAACAGCTGTCTGTAAACCCCTCCCCCCATCGCGGGGCGAGCCCCGCGAGCCCCCGGGTCATGGATTTTTTAAAGTTAAGGGATTTTTAAAGATTAGTTTGAAAGTTTGAGATAACTGCTAGTTCACCCCCCAAAAATCACACCTAGTTAAATATATCCCATTTCCCTTTTTTGTCCGTTTGGACGCTACCCCGGGCTATTGGTGGCTGATATAAAAAAATGTTCCATATATACAGAACTTAACCTTAGGGTTTATTTTCCGGGGTCTGTCTAAAATCAAAAAAAGACACTTAAAAAAAAGAGCAAAACCCTAATTTCCTTAATTACATTGTCCCCCCTGGCTGGTTGAACCATGTCCTGTACTTTTGAGGGCGGCCCATCCCTTTCTTCCCTTCCCTATATAGCATTTTTGGGTTACTTTTTTTTGTAATAAAATTTAAATGAATATCACACCTGGTCAAGAGGGAATTCCACTTTTTTTTTTTGCTTAGCCTTTCTATCACCTAGACCCTTTTTTAAAAAAAACCCCCAAATACACTTGTGCATTTCAGGGTTTATAAAAAAAGATTTTTTCTACCTTATCCCAGTTTTAGGGCATGAAAAAAGCACAGAATTTTATATTTTCTGTCTACTAAAAAAACTGAAAATATTTTTTTAAACAAATGTAATTAGAAAATTTTACTTTTTTTTAATTAAAAATTTAAAAAACACAAAAAACCCAATTATGATTTTGTTTTGTTGGGGGCCCTGGGGGTGACATTTTTCCCCCTTTATATCTTACTTCTGTAGACCTTAAAACATATTTTACCAAAATGTTCATCACTTCCAACCTGTAACATCAGGTAATTAGACAGAGCTCCATAACAGGCAAGAGAGTTTATAGGTCAAATAACAGTGTTAAAATAAAATAAATTTTAACACCCGCCTCTGCCATGGGAATGGTTTTTTAAAAGTTAAGGGTTTTTAAAAAGATTGCTTTAAAGTTTGAAAAGCTGTTAGTTCACCCTTAAAAAAATCACATGTTAAAAAATTGCAGTATTTCCCTTTTTTAAATCCCTTTGAGCGCCAAAAAAATCTAGGGGGTGTATAATTTGTAATTATATTATTAAATATAATTTGATAAAAATGATCTAAAAAAACCTTTTTTCTCTTCAAACTCCCCCCAATTTTAAATACAGGTATCTTTGACCCAAAGGAAACATCTTGTGGAAAAAGGGGGTTCCATGGAGGGCTGATGGTTCCAGGGGGCGTTTATTCAGCTAAACGGGTTTCCCAGTGACGGACTCTGAGAAAAAACATTTTTAGCAATGAAGCGATTTGAGAGAAAGACCAAGTGGAGACCCAGTCGTTTTTGCTGACCCCCCTAGCAGCCCCCTCTCTCTCACACAAAAAGTAAAGCGGTTCTGAAACCCCCCCCAATCGGGGGAAAACTCTGTGAGTTTGCTTAAAAAAACGGGAGCCGCCCTTTTTCCCCCCCCGCTGGGTGCCCCTCAGAGCCACCGGCTGCTAGTCCGGGAATTTGTTAGGATTATGTCTGACAAACCCAACTTTGATTTATCCCCTTTTAAAAGACATGGAGCAGTCTCTGCTAAAAAAGCATTGTGTCTCAACACTTCTGCCTGAAAAAGCTCTCTATTTTTTGGGGCTCCGGTTTAATGGGGGTTGCACCCGGCAAATGAACAAGGTCCTGACTGTTGAGATGCCCCCATCCCTGCTCCTTACACTATATAACATGTTTGGTTATTCTTTTTGTATATAAAATAAATGAAGATTTTTTTTAAAGTAACCCCACACAAAAGAGAGACAGATTCCCGGTTTTTTGGGGATTTGTGAGATCAGTGTTTTAGTGTTTTGTGACTCGTTTTACACCGGGGGAGGCTTTGGACAAAGGAAAACTTGAAAAATACACTTGTCTTAAAACGGGATTTAAAAGAATGAAAGGGGGCCGGGGAGGGGGCTGGATTAACTATAGTCGGGGATGTGGACCCCTTTTTTTGCCCCCCCAAGTTCACGAACTAAAATCATTTTTTTAAAATCAGCAGCTTTGCTCATGCTATGCCCTTTAAAAGGGGACCCAAACCCGCCAGCACGCTTGTATACTCACAAAATAGAGAGCTAATTCTCTTTCTTCTTAAACTAATGATCAGATATTGGGGTTAATGAAACACAAAAGCGTTAGTAACAAAAACATGTTGTACCCAAAAAAACGACGGTTGTTTTAACATGAAAATAAAGTATCTTTGAAAAAAACATCTAAAAGCATCTTTGTGGTCCATTTAAAACGTTAAAAAAAAATCCTTTTTAAAAGGTTCTTTGGAAGCATCAGTGCCTTTCTGATCACGCCCCCCCAAACATTAAATTTTTTTGTACCTTTTTAAAATGAAAAACCCGTATAAAGTCCCTAAAGGAACCGGGAAACATCTGATATTTTTTTATCCTATATTTTTTCTTGCCAGCCGCCATTCAGATTCTGCTTACAACACAAATTAATTATTTTTTCTCAAATGGCCGTTCTTTGGCCTGCTAATCATAAAAAAAATCATATTTTACCTCCTGACACTTTATTTGCACATTTTTTTATACCTACTTGTATCGACATTTATCTTCTCTATATTTATTTTTCTGTATCAGAAGGTAGTTTAAGTCAATTTGTTTTGGTTAATGATGTATTTTTCTTTTTTGATTCTTGTTTTCTTTTTTTTTAAACCTTGAGTCCCCTTTTTTTTAGCACCCCCTAGCATGGTCAGCCCCAGTTTGGGGGCCACTTTTAGGGTTTTTTTTAAAAACTCGGGCATTTAAGCGTTAGATTCCCTTGTTTATTCAGTCCCCGATGTTCCATTTTGTTATAAAAAGTATTTAGTTTTCTTTTTTTACTAAGCATTTTATATGATGATTAGAAAACAGTTATCTTGTTCAGGCTTTACTTTAAATCAGCATTTTTTATCAACAGGTTATAAACACTTTGGACTAGGGTCTTTTTTTATAATACAGCTTTTGAAATTTGTAATGCTTGGTAAAAATTCCATTTTACAGCAGTTATGAGACCCTGAAAATAAAACGGATAGGGGAAACCCGTACTGGGTGATATGATTAGGGTTTTGGGCCGTTAGGCCAATCAGGATGGAAAATGTTTTTGCAATAGTTCATCATATCTATTATAGGCTTGCCGGATTAAAATTTTACTAAAACTATGAGGTTTTATTCTTTCTTTTTGGAGTCCAGGTGAATGGGGGGCTGTTTTGAAAACTGCTTTTCCCCCCTGTTTGTGAAAAAGCCCTTTGGTTTTAGTAGTTCAGGGTCAAGGGGAAAATTTGAACTGGGGTTCCCAAAAGTCAAAAGGTCTGCAATCTTCTTGAATCGAGTCCAAGGGCCTGGGTTTGCGGGGGTCAAATCAGGGGCAGGTTAATAGACATTATTATTCCAAAAAGAAACATTGACTCCCCCCTCACAAAAGATAAGACAGTACAAACTAAAAAGTACAAATATAAGTGACGAGGAGATTAAAAAAATCTTAAAACCCGGATCACCCCAAGCTCCCCCCACTAAACAGAACCTCGGTTCCCGGGGATATTATAAACTATATTACGTGGCAGTTCCACGGGGTGGCAAAAAGTTGGGGAAAACATTTTAAAATCTGCTAGTAGAGGTGATTAACATTAGCCAGTTTTGTTAGAATTTATCTGGCACGTGGGCTGTGTTCCCCCTGATTCAGGAAGAACATTAAATATTGGAGTTTAGAATATGAACTAGACTGATAAGGACATTTTGTAAAAAATTAAAAAATAAAGTAAAAACCATGAAAAAATGGAGTGATTAAATTTGAAAAACTGCCCTGATGTATCAAAACATTTGAAATAAATAATGCTTTTTTTTACATGGAGTCGAATAGTCTGAATTTTCTTAAAGATTCATTTTTAAATAAAACTTAAAAGGCAAATTAAAAATATTAAATCTGAATAAAATCCCGAAATATTTTAATGTATCAATTGGGGGAAAGTATTATCAACACCGGGGTATATTTATCAGGTTTATTTAATTTAGTTATAAACAAAATGATTGTTGGCATTTTGCTTTGAAATGAACAATAGTCTGATAGAGCTTTAGAATTAGAATGCAGGGGTGACAAAGAGTATCTCGGGTGTCTGTTTTTTTAACCTTTGAAAAAGGGGCCCCGGTCGGGAAATATCCCCCTATTTGAAAATGAACAGTACATGCTAACTAAATAGATATAATCTAAGATATTTTAGAATATACCCTAGGCGCTAACCACCATATTTCACCAACAAAAGGGGCTTCCTTCATTGTCAACCCCTGGGGGGTTTTGGATCTTTAAAGGGGACGCAAAATATTTTTTAATCTTTCTCGAATGGTCCAAAGATGGAATCTAGCGCCTGGGTCCCAGGGTTAACCGGTCAAAGGGCATGATGTTCAAAAAACCCGGGGTTTTTTAAATGAGATGGGGGGGGGGCGGCGTGTTTCTGTATTCACTATTCACAACGACCATAACCCCAGACCAGGTTTTTAGCAAGTACCTTTCACTGACCCAATAAGAGACATCCATCAAAAAAGGTTTGACAGTTTATTGAACCATCTGGCCCCTGGGGGGTCGCCAAAAGAAAAAAACGTTTTTAAAGACCCATATCCGACGGTGGGGAAAATTTGGGGTTTTAAAAACAATCGGGCCTTTATTGGTCATTTTTAAAAAAAAATCTAAAATTAAGAGGTTTTACCAACCCTTCAAAACATTACAACTAAACAGGGGATTAAAAACAAAAAAAATTTATCTCAAGAGCATTAGTTCAGAACTTCATCTGATTTTCCAGTTGTAACCTGGTAAAATCTTAAAGTTCCCTCAAACCATCAGGTCCCCAAAAAGGGATTTAGAGAAACCCAGCTATTTTTACGTATTTTTTAATAAGAGTCGCGCAGTGAAAGGCTTGGACGATCACTCCTGAATGAAATTTTTTTTTTCCGATCGGCCGCATTTTGTACAAAGGCAATGAAAAGTCAGAAAAATTGGGGAAACAGCCCAGGGTCTTGATAACCGGGGTCCTGAGCCACGGGTTTTTGGAAAAAAACGTCGCTGCTGCTGATGAACCAACGTCTCAAACGGACCCGAGGCTGTGTCTGGCTGGGCGGTCCCAAAACCCCCCGCCGGGCTTTTTTTGCCGATCCGTTATTCTATCCGGGAGAGCCGCCATCCAAACCTTCCCGCTTCAGAGACTTTCAAAATGTTTCCCCCGGGTCCGTCCGTTGTTCAAGGCCATGCCGATAATCCCATCCTTGGGGGATAGGTTAAAACCCCGGGGTTTGTGGGTTGTCCCCCTCTTCTTGTTGCACGGCCTGAATGGCTTCTCCCCGACCCCGCTAGGAACCCCGGAACATCATGAGCAGGTACAAAATGTCAGGTACCCCCGGTTCTCCCGGAAACTATCCGACCAATATAGATCCCGGGGGGGCCCCGGCCCCAGATCTGGGCGTTGAAGGCATAAGATGGTCCCCCGAAGGCTGGTCGCAGGCTAGCTGTTAGGCGAGAATTAGTCGGGCCCATAGCCTCAGGTCAAAACAGGCCATCGGGGAGGCCGCCGGTCCGGGGTGGGGCTGATCAGGAACATAGCCCAAAAGATGCAGATTGTTAACCGTTTAAAACACGAGTTGCGTTTTTTTTACTTTTGGCATCCCCCCCCACCGCCGATGGTTCAATAAACTGTCAAGGCCTTTTTATGGATTCTCTTTTTGGGGCATGAAAAATACCCGCATAAAAAAACCAAAGGGCTCGGGAGGTGTTTGAATAGTGAAAAAAACCACGCCGCCTTTTGTCTATCTCATTTGAAACCCGAGTTGTTTTGGGGCATCATTCCCCTAGTTAATGGGGCCCAGGGGCGATCTCCATATATGGACCATTACAGAAAAAAGAAAATTTTTCATCTCCATTCAAACCATAAATGCAAAAGGGCTGGAAGACCCTTTTTTGGTCAGAATCATTTTGCGCCAGGGGCATATTCTAAAATATCTTAGAATTTTTCTATTTGAAAGGGGAGTTATTTAAATGGGTTTTTAACTTTTTTCAAAAGGGAAAAAAAAACAACTCGAGATATTTTTTTACCCTTACTTTTAAACCCTTTGCTATTGTTCATTCAAACAAAATGCCAACAATCATTTTGTTTAAATAAATTTAAAAAACAAAAAACCCTCGAAATACTTTTCCCAATTTAATATTAAATATTTTTTTTATTGGGGTTTTTATTTTTTTTTTCCTTTTTTAATTTATTTAAAAAAGAACTCTTTGGGCCTTGCATTCGAAATTCGTTTATTTTTTTCAAATGTTTTTACATCCGGCAGTTTTCAAATTTTAATCACTCCCCTTTTTCAGTTTTTACTTTTTTAATTTTTTTGGCAAATGTCCTTTCAGTCGATATTCTAACCAATATTTAATGTTCTTCCTGAATCAAAAACAGCCCTGACTTTGGCCCGATAAAATTCAAAAAACCTAAAGTTAATCGCCTCTACACAGATGTTAAATAATGTTTTCCCAACCTTGCCATCCCGTGGAACGCCTCTAGATGACCATATAGTTTATATATACCAGAGAACCGAGGTTCTGTTGTAGTGTGCGAGTTGGGGTGATCGGTCTTAAGATGTTTTTAATCCCCTGTCACTTAGTTTTTGTACATTTTAGTTTGTACTGTCTATTTTTGTGATGGGGGATCATGTTTCTTTTTGGAATAATAATGTCAGCAACTCTGCCCCTGACTATGATCCTGGCAAACCAGGTCCTTGGACTCAGATTCAAGAAGATTGCAGACTGTTTACCTTGGAATCCAGTTCAAACTTACGCCCTTGACCAATGCTACTAAAACCAAGGGTGCTTTTTTACAAACAGGGGAAAAGCAGTTTTCAAAACAGCAGTCCTATGTCACCTGGGCTACCTAAAAGAAAATAAACCTCATAGTTTTGTAAAATTTAATCCGCTACCGCATAAAGATATGATGTAACTATCGCTAAAAACATTTTCCATCCTGATTGGCCAACCGGCCACCTAATCATCATCAGCCCTGGTAGTGTACAGGTTCCTATAACGTTCTTATTTTCGGATCCATAACTGCTGAAAAGAAGGTTTACCAGCATTCACAGAATTCAAAACGCTGTATTATACAAAGACCCTGGGACCAAAGTGTTTATAACCTGTTGATAAAATGCGATTAAAGTAAACCTGAACAAGATAATGTTTTCTAATCATCATATAAAATGCTTAGTAAATAAAGAGAGACTAAAAAATTTATAAAAAAAATGGAACATCATGGCGGCTGAAAAAAAGGGAACAACAGCTTGAAATGCGAGAGTTTTTACCAATAAAACCCACACAGGGGCCTCAAAGGGGGGGCTGACCATGCAGGGGGGGGAAAAAAAAAGGGGGACTCAAATGAAAAAAAAGAAAACAAGAACCCAAAAAAAAAAAACATCTTTGCCTAAAAAAAATTTGATTAAACCCACCTTCTATACAAAAAAAATAAATATAGAGATAGATAAATGTATCAAGTGGGTATAATAAAATAAAATAAAGTGTCAGGAGAGAAAAAATTTGATTTTTTATGATTAGCAGGCCAAAGAACTGGCCATTTAGAAAAAATAATCACTTTTGTGTTGTAAGAAAATCTGAATGAGGGGGGGAAAAAAACATATGGGAAAAAAAGATATCGATGTCCCCTTTCCCTTTTTGGGATTTTTATACTGGCTATTCTCATTTAAAAGGGAAAAAATTTTATGCTATTTTTGGGGGACGGATCAGAAAAGGGACTGATCTCAAAGAACCTTTGGAAACAAGGTTTTTTTATAACGTTTTTAAAAAAGGGGCCTTTACAAAAATGCTTTTAGATGCCTTATTTTTTAAAGATACTTTATTTTCGTTAAACCCGGTCGTTTTTCTTGGCTACTGAACATGTATTTTTTTTCACTAACCTTTAGTGTTTCATTAAAAATTACCCAATATCTGATCATTAGTTTAAAAAGGGAAAAAATTAGCTCTGCTATTTTGTGACTATAAAGCGGTTTGGCCTGGGTCCCCTTTGAGGGTCATAGCATGAGCTAAAGCTGCTGATTTTAAAAAAATGATTTTAGTTGAGAACTTGGGGGGGGAAAAAAAAGGGCTATTTACACCCCCTGACTAGAATCCACACACTCCTGGGCCTCCGGCATTCTTAAAAACCCCGTAAAGCAATGTATTTACAGATTTTTCCTTTGTCCAAACCCTCTGGGGGATAAAAAGGGGCTCAGCAAAACACAAAAATCACTGATCCAAAATCCAAAAACCCCGTGGAATCTGTCTCTTTTTTTTGGGGGGGTTATTTTTTAAAAAATATCTTTTTTATTTTAAAAACAAAATGAATAACCAAACATGTTATATATTTAAGGGCGGGGTAGGGGCCGGCATCCAACTGTAAGGCCCTTGTTCATTAAGCCTGGGCAACCCCCTATTAAACCAGGCCACAGAAGGAAAGAGCTTTACAGGGAAGTGAAAAAAGAGACACAATGTTTTTTTAAAGAGACTGCTCCATGTCTTTAAAAGGTGATAAATCAAAGTTTAGGTTTGTACATGACATAATCCAAAAAATTTCCCTGAGACTAGCAGCCGGGTAGTTTTCTGAGGGCCCCGGGGGTGGTGAAACGGGTTTGGGGCTAGTTTTTTTGAAAGAACCTCAGAGTCCTTCCTCCATTGGGGTGCTTACAGAACCTGACTTTTTCTTTTGTGTGTAGAGAGAGGGGGCTCTGAGGGGGGGGCAGCTAAAAGCTGACTGGGTCTCCACTTGGTCTTTTCTCTGGGAAACGCTTCATTCAAAACTGTTTTTACCGAGTCCGCACTGGGAAACCTGATTTAGCTGAAGTGTGAAATCGCCTCTGAACCATCACCCTCCATGAGCCATGGGCGCTTGTTCCACAAGATGCCTTAGGGTCACGAAGATACCTGTATTTAAAATGTGTGAGTTTGAAGAGAAAAAGGCTTGTTTTAGATGATTTTATACAAATTATATTAAGTAATATAATACAAATTATACAGCCCAGGCTGATTTTTTAGACGTCAAAGCGGATTTAAAAGGAACTACGTATTATTTAACTAGGTGTGATTTTAAGGGCTAAACCCTAACAGCTATCTCAAACTTTACAAGCTAACTTAAAAATCCCTTAACTTTAAAAAGATCCATCGCGGGCAGAGGTCTGCAGTGTTAACACTTTATTTTATTTTATGACACTTTTATTTGACCTATAATCATCTCTTGCCTGTTATGGAGCTCTTCTAATTACCTGATTTACGGGAAAATGGGAAGTGATGAACTATTTTGGTGAATATGTTTTAAGGTCTACAAAGTAAGAGTAAAGGGGGGCGCAGGTCGGAACATCCTGGGTCGGTGCTGGGGCGATTTTTAGGCTGGTCTGAGCCGGTCAGGACAAAACCCCGGCCTGTCTGGGCTTGTCCCGGAGAAAGGCGGGCCAGGCAGCCCGGGCATGTCTGAGCTGTTCAGGACAGGCCCGGGCATGCCTGAGCTGTTCACGACAGGCCCGGCATGCCCGAGCTTGTCGGGGTAAAGGCTGAAACACGCCTGGGCTTGTCTTTCGGGAGGAGGGACTCAGCGGGTTCAAACAGCGGTCAGACATCCGCACTGGGCCGTTGACATTTTTATTTCGCCTGGCAGGTGCAACCCGTTCAAACAGCGGTCCGACATCCATCACCGGCCCTGGGTTTATTTCGCCCGGCATGTGCAATCCGGGTTCAAAATTGGTCAGACATCCATCACAAGGCCCTGACAGTTTTTTTTGCCCGGCAGGTCAATCCAGGTTCAAACAGCGGTCAGGCATCCGCCAAACGGACTCTTGACAGTTTATGGAACCAATCAGGGGCCAGGGAGGGTTCAGGAGGAAGTCGGGTGGGGGCGGAAGCCTTACCCAATCCGGCACTGGGGCGGGCCACGGGCGGAGAGAGGTCCGGGGGGCGGGGAATTCGCGTGACGTCATCAGGAGGCGACGGGCGGGGCTTCCGGTCTTGCGTAAACGGGGGTACTTCCGTGTGATGTCAGATGGGGGGGCTTAAAAGCATTAAACATTATGATTGACGCCTAACGCGATTTTGACAGAAACCCCCTGCCTATAACTACTGTAGTGGCATTCTATCCAAGTCTGGTTTTTGCTTTTGGTGAACAAGATTGGGTAAAGTTGCATCAATGAATAAAAGCATTAGGCGCGCCAGGAAAGGCCACAGATCCACCAAAGTAGTAGAATACCAAGGCCAGCAATTAGCCTTGGCAGCTTCTTTACTAATTTCCTACAATTGCTGGACCAAATCCAGTCATTAATACATTCTGGTTGGGTCCCTTTTTTAAAGGGCCAACTCTTTCACCAGACCTAACCCTTTGCCCACATGACGGCTCCAATAGTTTTGCAGGATATTCTTGGACCAGACTAAGGAAATGGCCCAGTCATCAGATGTTTTGGTGAATCCCATTAAATGGCTGCAGAGGTAAGTTTGAAAAAGTAATTCTTCTTCTAAATGAATTTTTTATTATTGGTGGTCTCATTGGGGGGCAACTGTAGTCGTCCTTGTTTTGCTTGTAAAGGTGATCTCCCCTTTTTGCCTGCATTAAGCACTTTGCACTTTTGTACATACACTGTTTTTAGAGTTTTTGAATGTGGGTAAGGGAACACACCAGGAATATTGATTTGTGTTTTTCTATTCAATTAAATGAACTCCTTATTAGATTACGGTCTTGATTGTCATGGCACTGGAGAGTGGTGACATATTGTATGTTTATTGGGTATTCAAGTGAGCCCTTTCGCTAATGATAGGTTTGTATTAGGTGATAGTGTCACATGAAAGTATACAGTGATAACTCCAGTGTTACACCTAATACAAGATTAGAATGCTTTACAACTTTTTCATTAAATTTTTTGGACTACAGGCAGGCTACATGACTAGTTCAGGTACATAATAAGTTCTTCATTTTCTTCCCTTCATGTTTCCTATTTTTATGTGAGTTCAATGGGCTTGATTAACCTTCTCCAAACTGTCTGTCTTGCACTTCTTCCTCAGTCAATATAGATCTTCTTTACTTTATCTACCTCTGCTTTGGTCTTCCACACTTTCTCTTTCTCTGTACTTTCTCCATACGTTTCTCTTCCTATCATTCTTATACAAGTTGATCTTGGTTTCCATCTGTCCAAAGAACCTTTCCACAACCAGACAGGCTTTTTGAGTTCCAGTGTAACATGTAAACCCTCTGTTTTTATATTCAGTAAGGCCTCACTTGATCGAGACTTTGAAGTGATATACTACCTCCTCGTGCCTTGATCTTGAATGTTGTGAAGGGGTTTTCTTTCACCAAGGAAAGAAGTCTGCGATCATCCAATAGTTTTCTTCCATGGTCTCCAGGGATTTTTGATGTTGCTGAGGTCACCGTGCATTCCTTCTTTTTAAGAATGTACCAGATTGTTGATTTGGACATTCCTGAAATTTTAGCTATCTCTCTAACAGGTTGATTTTGTTTTTCAGCCTAATGATCCTCTCACCTATTTGGACCTCATGTCGAATTCAGTGAATAGCTACCAAATGCAAATTCAATGCTTTGAATCAACTCCAGATCTTTTATGTATTTAATTTCATACATCTATGAAACTGTTATCATTCACATGTCCAATTACTTTTGAGCCTCCGAAATGGGGGGACTCTGTGAAAAATGGCTGTAATTTCCAAAACCTTAATGCAACAACTTTGTTAAACTCCGTTAATTAAAGCTGAAAGTCTATACTTCTGTCACTTCACTGCTTAATTTCAAATCCATTATAATGGTATACAGAAAATTATAAAGCATCAATGTCCAAATATGTATGGACCTAATTGTAATTTTCCACTTTTTTTTACCACTGATCCTAGATATTTAAATGTATCCACTGTTTTCAATAGCTCTCCATGCGCTAACTCTGAATCCTGATCATCATTAAACCTCGCATTTTGTCTTCTTCCTATTAATCTTCAACTCTCTATCTACTAAAGCCCTTTTCCATTCTTCCAACATCCTCTCCACTTCTCCTGTCTGGTGCTAAAAACACAAAGTCATCAGCAAAAGCAAGCACCAAGAGGATTGGTCTTTATCACTCAACAATCCATAATCAGATGAAAAAGTAAGGACTTGAAGAATATCCCTGGTGCAACCTACTCTAACTGGATTTCCTCTTTTACCCCAACACTGCTTTAACCCAAATTCTCACTTTCTCATACAAACCTGGACAATCCCCACCTACACCTGTGGCCTCCCTCTCTCAGGGTACACAATGAGTCACAGGCAGAAGTTAAACCAACAACCTTTGGCTTTTATGCCATGGTCTTAGTCTATACCACCCACCATTGCTGCAAGAGTCATGAATTCCTGCCAATTGGTGCTCTATGGAAGGTTGGGGCCACTTCATCCAACCAAGTTGTTCTTTATGCCACCAATTGTCATGTGATTTATGAGTTCCCCGAAAAAATCTTTATTTTTATAGTGTCATACAGAGCACCCCATCTAAGATTCTTTATAAAACAAAGAGGGTGGATTCAATCTGAAAAAAAAGAGCAGACAGGAATTTTAAAAAAATACTAGTTGTGGCCCCTGCTGTAAAAAGCTTGGGGGCCTAAAAAATAGAAATCGCAGAAAAAAAAACTGAAATTGATATGTCTGGGAATTCAAAGGAACTACTGAGGTTTTTTTTTGTGACATCTGGCCCTCTTGTGTTATTAGAGCTAAGGGGGTTGTTTTCCCCCGGAGGGGGGAATCTTTTTCCGACCCCCCTTCCCCTTCTGGGCCGACGACACACACACTTCCCCAAAAATATTTAAAATAAAAAATGGGGAGATCCTTTTTAAGCTAACATGAACGATACAACATGGATGGAATGATTGCAAAACGCCTCTGACTAAGAGCGGGAATAAAATTTTTTTTAATGTTATGAGTTTTGTTTTTTCAAAAAAGAAACCCAAAACAAAATAAAATAGTAGAGGCGAAGACTGTGGTCAAATCACCCCCTCAATACAAAGATCCATTTTGTTACATGACCACTAACTGGGATGTCCCGCTTGTTTTCAAGTTTTCTTACTGTGGTGTTCACAACAACTCACCCAGATATTGGCCCAGTTTCTTTTGTTGCACACATGAATTTTTGGCCAGTCCATTAGAATGTCATCTCGGGTGAAAGGGACCTCAATAGACAAAAGGGTATAAGGGAAGAAAAAAAAAGCTGAAAAAAGTAGTTGTCTGTTTTAAAACTGGTGGGGTCCCGATGGAGCTTCTTTTGGGATCTTTCGTGTTTTTTTTCCATGAAGCAAGTTAGTTTTTGGGGAAAGGTAGTTGGAAAACGACAAAAGTCAAAGATCTATTTTTACCTTTGTGACTATACGGGTTTTTAAAGATTCAACCCCCTAATGCTGTTCAGATGAATTAATAGTTTGTATTTTTACAGTTGTATGAATGGAATAATTTGCCTCATGTTGCCAAATGCATTGCAGACAAAATTGAGGACAGGACAGACAGCATCAGGTGGTACAGGGGTTAGTGCTCATCTCAGGTCTGGGAGACTTGATTGCTTTCATAGCTCAGTCACTGTCTGTGTTTTTCCCAAACACATTCCCCAGAGCAGGCCATCCACCGGGAAGCAAACATGTTGGGACTGGGTCATGGATGGCAGGCCATCTAGGAAAGCTTGGGTTTTCTGGAGGGGGGGGGGCCGCAGGGGCACTTTGTGTGGTTTAAAAAACCCCGTTTGTGTAAAAAACTGTTTGTTAAAAAAGTTCCGCCTTTGGGTGGTTAAAAAACCAAAATCCTCACAGTCTGTGGGGATCCTTTGTAAAAAGGGATGTTCCCCCCAAAACCAGGCTAAAATTTCCACCACGTGGGTTTTTGGCTCCCAATCATCCCCCTTTTCTAACTGTTTTTCTTTTCACCACTTCACCACCCCAAAAGCTAAATGTGGGAAAATTTTTGGAAAAATGGGTGCCATCTCATCATACAGGTGGATGCTAAAATTTGTGGTGGGTGATTGAACCCGCCCCCAATCACTGAATTTTTGAGTAGCAAAAAAACTATGTAAAGATAAAAAGAAAAATTACTTTTTTATTAAAATTTTCTGTGGCCAGTGTGTTGGGTTGTGCATCCCACTGCTTTTTGGAGCCTTTTTAAAAATTTCCGCCTTTCCCCCCTTTTCTTTTTAATTTTTAGGGGCCCATTAGGGCCCAATTGTTAAATTAAAGTGCGAAAATCTGAACTCTTTGTCTAAAAAGGGGCCAAAGCTCTAAGCATTGCTTTCAAGAAATTGTCACCACCTTTTATGTTTTGCCTGGTTTTAGAACAGTCCATTGTACAGTTTGATGACCTGTAAATAACATTTTCATACTGCTTAACCCAATCATGATTCAGCAGCATCATGCGTAAGGCTGATTTTCAGAATTATAAAACCTACAAATGCATAAAGAGGCTTAAAAATGTGATTTTTCCCACACAAAACACAAGATTTCTGAAAGAAAATCTGATTGGAGAACCTTACGTATTTAAAACAACTCTGATGCAGCATTTCAGAGAAACGAAATGGCGACACTCTAGTAGGTAAATGCAGCCAAACCAACTAAATGGCATCATACGCATAATAAATCATTCAACCTAGCCTTTATTATAATGTGTGCTGGGTTACAAACATTTTAAACTTCAGAAGTAATGAATTTAAAGTAGAAACTCTACTGTAGTTGCCTCTTAAGAAGGCCAATGCTGTGTATTTGTGCTGAAGAACTTACTAGGGGTTTTCTCAGTTTATATCAGCTTCCTGTTGTCACTTCACAAGATTTGAAACCAATGCAATTCTTTCATACATCCATTATCCAACCTCTATATCCTAACTACAGGATCATGGGGTCTGCTGGAACCAATCCCAGCCAACACAGGGCACAAAGCAGAAAAACCCGGCAGGGTACACACACACACACACAGGACAATTTAGAATCCCGACACCTAACCTGCTTGTTTTGATCTGTGGGAGTAAACCCATGCAGACACGGGGAGAACATGCAAACTCCACGCAGGGAGGACCTGGGAAGGAACATAGGTCTCTTAACTGTGAGGTGGCAGGTTTGCCCAAGCAATTATTTGTTGTCAAAATTACATAAGAAAAAAATACAGGGGTAGTTCACTCTCTGTGTACTGAAAGCTATCACACCCATGACCTATAGCCTATTCACAGCCTAAAGGTTTGGTACAATATAGCTTGTTTGGCACTGCAAATGGTCATATTTAAAGGACTGAGGCCACTAAGAGCCATTCTGTTGAAACTAAATGCTGAATTTCTCCTGTCATTAGGAAGACATACTGCCCAAATATGGACTACCTGTTCACATTGAAGTCTTAACAAGTAGCAAAAGGTACCTACCAGAAGGAACTGGCTGACAGGTCAAGAATATCTCACCCAAGCTTCAGCTCTGTCATGCCTTTGTGATAAAAACACAGACCTCAGTTTCTGGGTGAACAGGCTCACAAAAAATGGCAATTTACAGCAGTTTCTGGTTTTCCTAACATAATCACGGGAATTTGGGCTGCATTTTCGTTGCATTAATGGCACCTATCAAAAATTGCTGCTCTTGTTAACTGTAGCGTAACATTCCATTAATGCAAGTCATCTGGGATGCCATGATGAGACCAACAAATGTTATGGCTTGGGGTCAACCTATGATTAATTTATTTTGAGGTAAATAGTATTAGCAGACTGCTTGCTGATGGTGCTGTACATGATGGCTAACTTGTTGGTAAGGTAACTGGCTGAACCTTCAGTTTTTCATATTGTCTATATTATTTTTTACGCACACGTTTTCCTGTTTTTTGCCATATCTTCACACTCAAATCCATAGAAAGAATCCTGGACCGGGCACTATCCACACTCACAAGAGCAAACTGAGAATCAGCAATTAAGTCATTGACAGCCCTCACTCCTGCATGAGCCATAGCTCTCAGTTGTCCACAGTGGCTTTATCTGACTAGTGCCAGATTACATTCAAGATCTTTACACAGTGAATTAATAATAAATTTAAAAATAATAATAATAATAATAATAATAATAATACATTTTATTTATATAAGCCTTTCCCATGCTCAGGGGACTTACAGACTTTAAGAAAGAACGGGAGGGTATACAGTATTTAGCATTGTACAAACCAGATAAATAAATAAAGAAGATTAAGACAGTGAATTCAGAGAAAAAGCCTAACAGACAACATAATTGATGGTCAGCCCCCACACACACACACAAGTTACATGAGCATATTGACAGAGAGGTAAACTGAGAGAAGGGTAATAAAGTCAAGTAGAGCTAAAAGCCTTCCTGAACAGATGAGTTTTGATTGTTTTTAAAAGAATTCATGGATCAGCTGACCTGATTATTTCTGGCATTCAGGTCCAGGGTATATGCTAAAGGCCCTGTCACCTATGGAGTGTAGATTGGGGTGGGCACAACAGTTGCCAGAATCGAGTCTTAGTGAGTGGGCAGGCACATTGATGGAGAAGGTCATTCGAGTAATTTTGGGCGCAAGGTATCCCAGCTAACAGGCCA
>NW_024377565.1:0-25761 GCF_016835505.1 Polypterus senegalus
TTACCCAGCCTAGGGCAGTGTTTTCATCTTTCCCACTTGAATATCCACCAGGTCCTGCTCCTGGTTCTTCTGGGAGTCACAACCTGCCAACTGTACCAGTTGTCATAAACACAAAAAAAGAGCCACAAAAAGTTTGGGGCAGCCACCCGCATATTGTTCCTGGCTGCAAAATGGATATTAATAAAATAATGTGTACAGACTGGAATCCACAACAGAACTGACTCAGTAGCACAAAGATGGAGGCTTTAAAGGAGAGCAGAGGAAATGACATCATTGTCGGAACTGGAATTGATGTCATCGGACCAGGTGGGAATTTCCGTGAAATGGTCTGCAGAGAAGTGAGGGAGAGTGTTAGTGCACTCCACCACCCCTGGTCTGGCATAGAATTACTCTCATTCAGGCCCTCAGCTGCATTCCATGTGTATGTGTGTGACAAGATAAAGTCTAATCATTTTACTCTGATGATGGCACCTGGTAGGGCTGGAAGGCTTAGGAATAAAACGCTATTTTAAGATATATATATATATAAGTGCCCCTTTATTATAAATAAGTAATAACAACACTACAAAAATTATAAACATTAGACTTGATCTCATAATTTTGACACAGTTTCAATAGACTTCAAACTCAGTTTTGTACTTTCTAAGCTTGCACCATTGGGTGGTCCCTACTGTCCCTTAGAATTTATGTCTACTGTTGCCAACTTGATGAAACTGCAAGAGACTGTGTGAATTGTTCATAAGCCTCGATGAATCATAAGACCATTTTACAATCTCAGAGTCTTCCTTATTTTCTCTGTGGCTTTATGAAAACAATGAATGCAAGTAGAGTCGCAGCTCAGTCATCAATCAGAAAGATATGTGTATCCGTTTATAGCTTTCTAAGCAAGATTTAAACATTTCACATAATGAGAGCAAAAAAGTCACACAACCTCAGGATTCAAAGGTAATAAAAGCAGAAAGGGTATTAGAAGTTTGATAGCATGCATATTTTAGAGGCTGTATTCAGAAAACTATTACCATTAGAAAATGCCAGGAAGGTCTTTGCAAGTAATCCTGAAGATATTCATAAAAAAGAAACATTAATTCAGCTGACCTACAATACTAAACTTATTTACTGAGGCATACAAACCTATCTTGGTCACATTTGAATGTTCAAGATTGATATTTAGCTGTTTTTTTTAGCATCACTCAGAATATAGTAGCACTGCATTCCCATCAGTAAAAGTGGCAGCTCACAGCCTAATTGAGAATTCATCGTGGCCTCTAACAACTTTGACTTTAGAAGCTAATGTTTGCAGCTTTGACCTCCACCTGCTTCCTGTCTGACCTAAGTTAGTTGTGTAACCTTTTAAAGACCATACTACAGAAATACAGAAAAAATACTATTACAGCAATAGATTATTCCTTGTTAAATCCCTATATATAAAATCTTGTCATAACTAGGTTGGTCTGCACTGCAGGCTGCTTGTCTCACCTGTACTGCACAGATATGGAAACTACTGTACTACACATGTAAATTGCCACGGGATATCACTCATTATGAAAGGCACTATATAAAACCCAAGCCTGCCATTTCAGTTCCTTTCAGCTAATCTAATATATGACACTATATGAAATTCCAGATCTGCCAGGTCAGTTGAACATGTGAGGTACAATATACACTGTGAGACAGGTAAGGGCCAATTTACAGTTCATGTTCAGAATGCCTGCCACACATTCCCAGTGTTCATTTCAAGCGCCCTCTGAGCAGGTCCTCAGAAATGAATGTGATGCGTGCGAGAGTTGCAGTACAAGCAAAAAGTCGGGGGGCGCAGTGTGATCAAGTTGGAACGTGACTTCAGAGTCTCTGATTACTATCAACATGTGACAACAAGCCAATTTGCAGATCCTACAGGATCGATGTGCGTCTTTGATGTTTGATAAATGGTTTGATGTAGTGAAGGAAAATGCCGACATAAAATACATTCATGGTGCTTTTCCCCAATGTTAAAATACATACATTTTAAAAGTCTCATATACCATCTTCTGTGCCGCCTTTTTGCACCTTTACAACAGCATTAGAATGTATGGCATCATATTTGAGCCACAGAGAAAAAATTAAGGACAATCTCGAAATGTCCACTTTAACTTTGTAGTTTACTTTATCATTAAAGAAGATAGTCATAGACGTCTGTGACCCAGCTGTTAATCGCTACACGCTTCTGGGGCTTCCTCCTGAACTGACAGCAACAATCGCCACACTGAACACTGATATTCCAGCCCTCTGCACATTTAGAAGCCTTATATTTATACTTGATATCACTTTCTTGATGGAATCCGTTTAAGTATCTATGTTACATTTTACAGATAAGTCGTTAACTTCATTTAAATAATGAATACTGTTAATAATTACACATGTGGGGATGGCACGGTGGCAGAGCAATAGCACTACTGCCTCGCAGGGAATCACGCCCCTGGTGTTCCCTGGTTGGAGTTTGCATGTTTTCCTGGTGGGTTTCCACAGTGTGCTCCGGTTTCCTTCTAAAGACACTAAAATGACGCTAGTGTATGTGTATGCTTGCATTCACCTTGCGATGAGCTGATGCCCCGTCCAGGGATAGTTTCTGTCTCGTGCCCGATGCTAGCTGGAATGGGCACATCACTGGATTGATGGATGTAATCATTAAACATCCATCTTTTTCAGAGATATTGTGGCAAGGTGTCTTTGGAATTTAACGGATGTTTCATGCAATTCACAACACAGAGAGAAGTCGAATGTTTTCTCACTGTGATGATATCTTGCACTGCCACCTGATGGACTCTTCCAGATTTAGATAAAGTACATGCACAAGTATAAACAGTACAACACTTGCGTGGCAGTAGTGTCCATTGGAGCAATTGTCATGTGAAGTATAAACCTAGCATAAGAGGTTACAGATGACAGTTACATATCTAGTGTTGACATTTCTTCATATCCCCCATTAAGAAATAAATGTAACAGGTACCTTTGCTTTAGGTGATGTGATCACATGACAAAACAAATGAGAATTCTCACATAAAACTAACTCAAACTATGAATATTACAGATGATGACAATAATTGCATATAGTTGATATACTGTAGTTTGTTTTTAGTTTCTCTTAATTAGCCACACACTGTGGCTCATTTCATATATACTAAAATAAATATCTTGGCCCTCTCATTGTCTATGTGGGGTTGTCTAAGTGTCTGTATATCTTTTATTCTGTATACTTTAGTTTTAATCCTGTATTCCAAGGACGTGTTATTTAGCCAAATAATGTATATCTTTGGTTCCCATTTAGCACACAGAGCTGCCAAATAGGCTCTAGCTCTGCATCTGGATAGAACTACAATACATTAAAATAAAGCAACCAAGTATACTAGATTTGCTGCCTTTATCTGCAGAATACAAAGATAAAAACATAAGAAGAAACAAAAACATACACCAGGAGAAAATCCTATTCATAGTTTAATGAGCCAAGAAACTAACACCATTATTATAAGGGAGAAACTGATGTTATTCCTCACCCCATTAGGTTTCAATGGCAAAAGTGCCACTTGTAAAGCTGCATTATGGTGGACCTACAGCAATGTTATTTATTTATTTCAGATGACACCCAAGATCTGAGTACATTACTTTTGTTCCCATTTATAATTTTACACTCACAGCTCAGGCAGGTTAAGTGACATGATAAGTCAGTGGTGGGGATTCAACATATGAAATTTTAAAAATGAGAGTAATTTTTTTTTTTTTTTGGTCTGTCAATCTCATTTGGTTAAGTAGTATTTGTTAAAATGTCCCATTGTCTTGTGAAGACATTTTCTAAAAGCCAATGTGGTCTCTCCTTTCATATATGATTGGTAAATGTATTCCATATTCCCTTGATCCTTCGGGAGAAGACATCCTCCTGGCTTTAGACAGAATGTACTTTTCTTTAATTTCCATTAGGCATCATAACATAACAAGACATTTCTGCTGTTAATACGAAAACAAGCACGGGGCCTGTATCTTCTGTGCAGTGTGGGGAAAATTGCTTTTAAAAGTAACATAATTATATTACTCAATACGTAAAAAAAAACTAAATATATTACATTGTTACTTATAAAATGTAATGTGTTGCAGTACATTACATTTGCATTACTTTTTCTTCTTTAATATAAAAAAGTATGGGCGGTACAGTGGCGCAGTGGGTAGCGCTGCTGCCACACAGTTAGGAGACCCAGGTTCACTTCCCGGGTCCTCCCTGCGTGGAGTTTGCATGTTCTCCCCGTGTCTGCTTGGGTTTCCTCCGGGTACTCTGGTTTCCTCCCGCAGTCCAAAGACATGCAGGTTAGGCGCATTGGTGATCCAAAATTGTCCCGGGTGTGTGTGTGTGCCCGGGGTTTGTTTCCTGCCTTGCGCCCTGTGTTGGCTGGAATTGGCTCTAGCAGACCTCTGTGATCCTGTAGTTAGGATATAGCAGGTTGGATAATGGATGGATGGAATATGAATAAGTGCCTATTTCACTGGCCAGCATTTGTTATTAAATCCTTCAGGAATCTGACCAGAAACACAAATGGGAACATTTTCTTGTATTTTATAAATATGTTTTATCTTTCATGTGCTGTGAAGTAAAAAGCATGCATACTCTTTTTACATCCCTGACCTGAGCCACAAAATGTTCACGGTATGAAAACAGGCTACTGCATTATCCAATTAGTGTTTCAATGTATCTATACCAAATAGCTGGATTTAAACTACTATAAACTGACACTTTATTAATATGTTTCTATTAGTGGATTGCATGCAGCACACTCTTTTCTGTTTGGCTGTGTGATTGAGCATTGCAAAGGAGCAGCATACCGGTACATTTAATTCTTACCTTACATGCAGTGAAGCTGGGATCACAATAACACAGGTATTTTTACTTCTCCAAAAACAGCATTGTGTTAGGTTACTAATAAAGTCACCGGACTACCTCATGTATGTTGTTTTTAATGTGTTACCTCCATCACTGCTTCTAAGATTGCCCTGAGGAGCTTAGCACTCTACATTTAGCTCTTAAATATAAATTTGGTGATTTCTGGAATATTGATAGAGAGAAGTAAAACAGAGAAATATTTCAGCCAGGAGAAAGTATAATGTATCATTATGGACACTTCCACTTTTTTCTAGCCATGGCTGCTGAATGCATTTGCAAAGCAAAGACATGCACAGACTATGAAATCTTTAAGTGTAACCCGGTTAAGGGTTTGCATGGCCACATAAATGGGTTATTTGCAGAGAAATCTGCATGTTAACTTGATTTCTGTGAGACCAATATCCCAGTTTCTCTAACTGGAGTGAGGGTGTGCAGTACATTTTTTTTGGCATTTTGTAAATAAGAGGGTGATTAGAGTGCATGTAAATACACGCAATGGGCATGAGAATTTAGAAGTCAGAATTAGGAAAACAGCCGTCTTGATTAATATCTAATGCCTTACTCACTAAGCCAAGCTGTGTTATGTTTCAGCCAGGGTCTCTCCCACGCCTTTCGTTTAAATTCGTTTTTCTCATCTTTTCTTTTCATATTTGAATCTTTTGTTCGTGTTAATAATTGTATTTATGTTAATTATTTGAATAAGTCTATATTTTTGTGAGTTTTGTGTATTACTTTATTTCTTTGTATTCATGTTTATTTTACCTTGTTCTTGCTATGTTGTATGTGGTTTCCCAAGAGACAGAGCAACCTGTTTATCACCATCAAGAGACTCCAAGGCTGGGGGACACGTAGTTCTTTGTGGTACATTGTATGTGAAGGGTGTTAGTGAGTCCTTTGTGATTATTGCTGGTGTTTTGTTGGATTTCAGGATTTTGAACCATTTTGACCTTTCTTTGGAATTATGTAATTGGGACTTATTTGCCACTGGAGTACCTGTTTTTGTAGGCAACTTCCTATATGCCTTTTGTGCTCCTCAGAGCTTCTTTTGCTACACAGCATTTTGTAAAGTAAATCCTTTATTCAATAAAGATTCTTTGTTTGCCAAGCTGAAGACTGACAGTCCCTGCCTCTTGTCTGGCTTTTTACAAGATAATTGGTCAGTTACTCATTTCAAGCGTCTGATCCCTAGCTACTTTGTAGGTCTCATTATTGGGGTTTTGTTTACAGGAACCCCCAAATTCACAGCAGTATGATATGACATCAGTTGAATTTATTCTAAAGAGACAGCAATCTGACTGATAAATTCTTCTTATCTGCATGATCCTTACTTACCGACCCTAAGAAGCTCATGATACATGTCACCTAATGGTGAACAGAATTAATTTACTTATTGTAATTTGTCAGTCATGTTTTTTATTCAGTCATCTTTCATCTAGATATTCATCCATCACTTATTCACTAGGCATTGTGATGCCACAAAGCATGTACAGATGCCCTAACTGTGACACAGACAGGCAGGGCACCATTTGCCACACAGCACACCGTTTATTTAGAGTTAGGGAGCTCTTTTCTCTGATCCTCACAGCACAGTACATAAAGCACAGGACAGTACACAGACAATTCACAGCTACTTCTGTCAGCCAGTCATTCCACCTCCACTCATCCTCACAAACTTTGTCCACTTCCTCCTGACTCAGGCCTTTGAGTGGTGGTGCCTGGCTGCGTTTATAGAGCACCCAGAAGGAGCCTAGGTGTCCAATGAGCTTTTTCCGGCAGCACTTCTGGGTGTGGTGGAAGTGCTGCCAAATAGGGCCTTGTAAAAGTCCAGGCACACACTGGCTGTGGCCACAGGCCCCAGGAGTGTTAAGCTTCCATGCTCATAACCCGTGGACCCCACTGCAAACCCAGGGGGCTGTCCTCTGTCAGTCCGGGGGAGAAAGTGTCCTAGAAGTACTCTCTTACTCTCTTTCCCCTGGTACTTCCATAATCAAGGCATCTCGTCTACGTAAAGGCCCTGACTGTCAACCACAGTATCTAATTCTGGGTATTGTGCAGTGAGAGTGCAGGTAAATATCTCGTCTCAATTGGTCATATTTGCAATGACAGAATTAGACAGCTGATGAGTGTTGTATCACTTCCAGATCAAATGCGTGAAAGATGACTGCAGTGGTGTAGCCTATTCTATAAGCAGCACCTGCCACGGTTGCTAACTTTGCCTTCCACTTTGAAAATGTTGGCCAAAGGCCTTGTGGAAGACCAAAACAACAATGGCAAGGCATGATAAATGGAAATTGAATGAATGAAAATGAGAATGAAAATTGTCAATCTAAGCCCAAGTGGTGTATTTGATGTTCGAATGGCGTTCTCAAATCCGAGAAACAGAGCCGGCACTAGCAGGAAAACACTAAGTTGAATATAATTATGCTGCAGTGAGTAAATTCTACTGCAAAGATGAAACTTCTTAGTAGGGAGTACCAATGCATTGACTAGGTGGATGAAGCACATTCATTAGGTGATAATTTACAAAAAAACAAATCATTTATTTAAAATAACTGGAGAATGAACATCCTGCCAAACCAAATGATAAAGTTTTTTGCATTGGCAATGGGAGAAGGAGAAAAAAGCACCGCATCTCAAATAGTTTAGACTTTTCAAAACACCTTTGATCCAATTCTGAATATCTTTGAACCTATAAGCATTTGAATCATAGTTAACTTGGTGTACAAGGTGGCTATTTGGCAGATGAAAAAGTAAAAATATGAGAATTGTTTAGGATTATTGGCAGAGTCCATCACAGATTCTGATATAGTTAGTAGTTGTGAAATCTACAAATTATACTAGTACCAGATAGATAACAGAAACTAAGCAGAATTGTTGCTTAATTTTTTTCACCATTTCCTTGTGTCATGGGGTGCAAAATATTTGTCAACTTTGCATTAACTCTTATGAATGAATAAAAATGCAGGGTCCAGTGTCCTATGACACCTTATTTTGATGTAGCTTCCTTAAATAGACAAATAGTCTGGAAAGGGGGCAGTGATTTTAATATACTGGAATCCTGCTGAATTTTGACACTTATTCATGAATTGAATTGATTATGGGTGCCAAATGTGTGAATATTGTGTACTTGGGTTTGATTTTAAGGTGCCACGAGCAAAGATTTGAGTGTGACAAAAACATTTTGCCCCAAAACTGGGAATTATGATGGGGAAGAAATGTTAACCTCCCAGTAAGCCCTGTCTATTCCAGTTATTCCACAATAAATTGCCAATCAGACAGAAAGTCCTTGTCATCGTAGAGCCAACAGAGTACAAAGTACTATTGCTGTGTCATTCTCTGATCTTTTACAATCAATTACGTTTGTCTTCCCAATGACATATAAACAAGCTTACCACTGGTACCCCAACATATTTTATGATTTTCTGTGTCTTTTTTTGATCTGTGGGTAAATTTGAATTCTAACACAGTTGAGGCTCAATACATTATGTGGCAATATTTATTCTTCAGCATTTAAAGGGTAAAACAGAACTCTTACTTACTAGGACTGTGGTGAATTTCCAGAAATTATTACATTTACTTATACTCTAGAAAATTCTCTTTTTAATTTAGCCTTCAGTTTTAAAAAGATTATACAGTATGAGCTCCTGACACTGAGATCATCCTTAAAAAAAAAGATGGTACTTGTAAAAAGATAAAAGACAATGAGACACTCAATCCTATTACACACTGTTGAAACTTATTTTAGGCATAATTTACTCATTTATTAAGAACAAAAGTGCCTCTGTAATTTTAATCACCATTCAGGGGGAGGACGTGGAAGTGGTGCAGAGCTACAAGTACCTGGTTGCTCACATAAACAACAAACTGGAGTGGTCTGACAACACAGTGGTGCTGTACAAGAAGGGCCAGAGCAGACTGGACTTCATGAAGAGACTCAGGTCTTAGGATGTGTGCAGAAAGCTGCTGGGAATGTTCTACCAGTCCATAGTAGCCAGTGTGCTGTTCAAAACAGCAGTCTTCTGGAGAAGCAACCTGAGCTCAAAAGAACCCCAACATGTGAACAAACGTATCAGGAAAGCCTGCTCCATCACAGGCGAACGCTGGACACACTGGGAGCTGTTGTGGAAAAAGAGGATGATGGAAAAATTACATGCCATAATGAAAATCCCTCCAATAGGTGCTGTCTTGGGGCTTTTTTATCCACTGGGTAATTCCAAAATGGTGTTATAAGAAGAGCCTCAGGGTCTTTTCTGCTCACTGCTATCATGCAACTCAATGCTTCCTCCCAACATATTATTTGAATTCATTTTAAAATTTCTGCACAAAGCACATTTAACTATTTATCAATTGATTGATAGGCTGTATTATGTGTCTTGTGAGTCTGTATTTGCTATGTTTCTGCTGCTATATGCATCTGAATTTCCCCATGGGATTAATACAATCTAATCTAATACAATTTAATGTAGTCGAATCTAATCTAATTAAACAACCTATCTGCAAAAAAGCTGTTTTTGTGAATAAAAAAACAAGAGACATTTCTTTACAAAAATAAGAAAAACATTAAAAATTCAGAGATTGTACTATAATAATAATTTTCAGAAAAGAGAAATTAAAACTTTGCCTAAACATGCAAGAAACTGAACAATTTAAAGACTAAGAATAGAATATTCAATTGCCCAGTAAATAAACTGGCACTCAAAAGACCTTAAATAAGGAAGCATGAATGGCAATGTTTTCAGGATTAGTGGGACCCCTGTACCCTTTGGCTCCACCAAGAAGACCATTAAAAAAATTAAACAATTCTAAAACAAGGTAAAAACATTTATAAAACTAACTAGAAGTCAGACAACCTTTCAAAAATAATTTCATAAGAAACAGTAAAAACAGTACAACAGAAGTCAGGGATTGAGCCTGAGTGTGAACCTGACAGAAGGCTGATTTGATGTCAGCTATAGTTGCTTGAGCACAAAGACTTATTTGCAGTACACTGCAGTCCACAGTTTTAAAATAAAAACATTGTGCATAGGCTTTGGGTCAGTGTGCATGGTTGCAGAGTTGGACATGGTTGCCGTGGGGTGTTTGGTATGGACAACAAATTGATTGTTTGATTAGGTTGCCTGTTCCACATCGTCATTCCATGGGTCGTAATTAAGATGCCACGGCCACAGGAGTGTAAAGGAGAGTCTGAAGTGAATGAGAAAAGGACAAGAAAAAATCAAGGAAATAAGTAAGAAAAGAATTAAAAGCAGAATCTGTTGGTGTCAGTGTAAAGAGTAAGCGGTGACTCCATTGTGGAGTTACAAAGGGCCCTCCAAGCATACCAGTGAGATGAGAATAAGAGAGGGAGAGCACTAGATTTTAAAAGACAGATTCTGGCTTGTTTTTACTCTTGATTTTATGGGATTATTTATTTTTAATTTAAGGACATTTTGAACTAAACTTTGGACGCTTTATTGTTTGAAATAAATTGGCACAGCACACTATTTGTACTAATCTTGCTGCAATATGCTGTCACACACATGCGCATGGGAGGCAGCTAAAGGGCTTGAGTGAAGGCAGTTCTGAGGCATGCCGGGATGTGGCAGAGTGCACTGATTCTTTTCTCCCCTTCCTGTAGACCATTCCCGGAGATTCCACCTGGCTCTCTTGACATCATTTCGGGACCGAGCCAATGGAAGTAGACCTTACCAGCTCCGGCCCCTCTGACGTCCACGCCCAGACGCGATCCAATTAATGAAGAACACGTGCAAGATCCTTATGACCTCACTTCCTGTCTTCCCCTTTAAAAGCCTGCCCTTTTCCCTTTTCCCTCAGTCTCGTACTGGACTCAGCTGGATGCACATTAGTGCTGTGTATTTGATAAAATGACTTTGCACCCGAATACCATATTATATGGGTGGCTGCCTCAAACCTTTATCTGTTTATGTCTCGTTCTTGTGACACTGCTGTAGCCGGCAGGATGGAGAAGTCCCAGAAGAGAAGGGACAGGACCTGCAATACACCCAGGTGGGGGCGTACCGGGGCCAAGTGTTCAGGTCGGGAGGGTGTCCCGTGGTTCGGCGAGACCCGGTGCGAGCTCCGCTCGATCACGCATAACTAGGCCACTTAGAGGCCAAGGAGTGTGCTGGTGGGGCTCACAGAGTTGGGCTGCTCCGGAGGGGGGAGGCAAAAGAGGCTCAGTATGCTCAGTATGAAACCAGAGCCCCGTTTACCACCTAGGGGTGCCCCAGACTGGCAGGTGAGTAAAATAAAAAATTGGAGGTTGGACCCAGAGCGGCCGACCATCAAACAAGCCTGGTCTTTCTGGATAATGGTAGGGCAGTGGCTACGCCATTTGAAAAAAGCCCTACCAAATAACAGAGCAGGTAGCTGGCTATCTGCTCCTGAAAGCTTCCCATGGCTTCACCCAGCTGGTCTGGGACAAGCAGTTTAAGAACATGACAGAGCTCATAGAGCTTCTGGAGACACAAAGGGCAGCCTCACACTCTGGGGGAGCAGAACTGTCCTTATGTTGAACTCAGCCGTGGTACATCCCAAGACCTAGCCCCTCCCTGTACAACCCGGAGCTTGTATAAGGGTGTCCGCAGTGCGTGACGCGCAAACCACTTGGAGGCAAGGAGAAATGCAGGTGGAGGGCGAGGAAGGGTTGGTGTTCTCTGGTTAATCCGTTGGCGGTCTCACATACTGGCGTGGTGATCGTCAACGGAAACGAGACCACAGTTTTGTTCGATTTCGGCAGCAACATTTCCATTGTTGCCCGCCGTTTTGTGCTACTGCAACAGTGTCTAAAATTTAAGACCGGTATAACCTGTGTCCATGGAGAAATCCGCTGGTACAGGTCCGCCACTTGTGTCATCAGTTACGGAGGATCACTTCACAAACTCACCGTAGTGGTCCTTCCTGATCCTCCACACAGTAGGCGCGGACTGGTCTAAAATTAAAGCGGTGAGATACATACCACTCCGGGATTAATTTGGGCCTCGATATGGATGGAGATGAGCCGTCTCAAGCTGCCTCCACGCCGTGTAATCAGCTGGCAGAGAGAGACGAAGTGGCCGTCCTAGGTGACGTGGCAACTCCTGGACCGTCGCGTGCTGACACGTCATCCACCAACGCCCCGGCGGAGCGGGAGGAAACCACGCCCATTGAGGTCGGTGCAGATCCTCTCTCCCCTTTACGCTTCCAAT
Source organism: Polypterus senegalus (assembly GCF_016835505.1). NCBI lineage: Eukaryota > Metazoa > Chordata > Cladistia > Polypteriformes > Polypteridae > Polypterus > Polypterus senegalus. The sequence continues at coordinate 12,091 of NW_024377565.1, forward strand.
TTAGAGAAACGCGGCCTCCTTTAAAAGGGAGCAGTGGAGTGACGACTCCTGAAATTTGCAAAAATGCAGTAGTCCTAGTCAACGGCCAGCGCACAAACCAGTCCATGCCACAGGGTCCTCACTTTGTGTTAGACAATGACCTTCTTTATCATGTAGCAATGCATGATGGACAGACAACCTTAACCGGTACAGACTTAAGTCCCAGACAGCGGCAGGAGCTGGAAACAGTTATCCGGGCCATTCGGAGGTAGTCAGTGAAACCCGGAAGGACCTCTCTGGTTGAGCACAACATTGTGACAGAGCCGGGGTTATTGTCCGAGAACGCCCGTATCGTCTTCCCGAGGCAAAAAAGGGCTGAAGTGGAGCTTGAGATCAAGCGCATGCTGGAACTAGGTGTGATTGAGGAAAGTTATAGTCCCTGTTCTAGCCCCATTGTGCTCGTCGGTATGCCAGGCGGAAGTTGGAGATTCTGCAATGACTTCCGTCAGCTTAATCAAGTCTCCCAATTTGATGCCTATCCAATGCCACGAGTGGACGACCTCCTCGAGAGGCTTGGACAGGCTCCATATTTGACCACACTGGACATGACAAAAGGGTACTGGCAGGTTCCTTTAACGGACTCTGAAGGAAAAACACGTTTAGTACCCCTAGCGAACACTGGCAGTATCATGTCCTTCCATTTGGGTTACACGGGGCTCCAGCAACCTTCCAGCGTCTGGTGGACAAAGTGCTCGGCCTCATAACTCATACAGTGCTGCCTACCTGGATGACGTGGTCATCTATTCCAGCACATGGAGGGAACATCTACAGCATGTCCGAGCGGTATTGCGGACACTTGGTGAGGCCGGGCTCTGGATTAATCCCAAGAAATGTTTCTTTGGATTAAGCAAGGCCAAATATTTAGGCTACCTGGTGGATCGGGGTACTGTAAGGCCACAGTGCTCCAAAGTTGATGCCATTTTGAAATGGCCCGTCCACGAACAGGGCGGCAGGTCCAAGCCTTTCGGATTATCCGGGTACTACCGCCAGTTTGTACCCCAGTTCTCGGAGAGAGTGGCCCTTGACTGATTTAACAAAGAAGGGCCCCGAACATTGTGGTATGGACTGAGAAGACAGGCGCTGCATTTGGTGACTTGAAGCAGGCCCTTACGTCCGCACCAGTTTTGATAGAACCTAACTTTTCTTTGCCTTTCATCCTCCAGACGGACGCTTCAGACACAGGCCTTGGCGCCATGCTGAGCCAAAGTGTCGATGGTTTGGAGCACCCCATCATGTTCCTGAGCTGGAAACTGTTGGACCGGAGACCAAGTATGCAGCGGTGGAAAGGAGGCTTTGGCAATTAAATGGGCGATTACTCAGCTTAGGTACTACCTGTTGGGCGGAATTCACCCTTGTCACGGACCATACACCTCTACAGTGGATGGCCCTGCACAAAGAGTCAAATCCGCGGGTCACCCGGTGGTTTCTTGACCTACAGCCATATAAGTTTTCGTTTTATTCATCGCTGAGGTGCTCTCCATGCCAATGCTGATGCTCTTTCTCAGGTTCACAACCTCTCGGTTAAGGTCGCCCGACCTGGCGGGTCTTCCTTGTCACACACGTGCGCATGGGAGGCAGCTAAAGGGCTTGAGTGAAGTCAGTTCTGAGGCATCTCGGGATGTGGCAGAGTGCACTGACTCTTTTTCTCCCTTTCCTGTAAACCACTTCCGGTAGAGTCCACCTGGCTCTCTTGACATCACTTCCGGGACCGAGCCAATGGAAGTAGACCTTACCAGCTCCGGCCCCTCTGACGTCGCGTCCGGGCTCGATCCAATAAATGAAGAACACGTGCCCGATCCTTATGACCTCACTTCCTGTCTTCCCCTTTAAAAGCCTGCCCTTTTCCCTTTTCCCACAGTCTCGTTCTGGACTCAGTTGGATGCACATTAGTGCTGTGTATTTGATAAAAACGACTTTGCAGCCAGGATACCATATTATACGGGTGGCTGCCCCAAACCTTTATCTGTTTATGTCTCGTCCTTGTGACAATGCGTACTTATTGCCCAGTCTATCCTCAACAAGTGACTATGGATGTTGCAGGTTCAAGAAAGTACGCCATCTGTGGGCAACATGGGCATCACACTCATTGATTGCAATTGCATGTCCTTCTACTGATTCAGCAGATACAGAAGTAGATAACTTTAATGATGTGACATCAAAAAAGTCTTGTAAATGAAAGAGTAACAAAAGATTAAAATAATGGCACAACTAAGGCATTAACTATTGCCAGACCCTGAGATCTTTACAGAAATCTTTGAGCAGCCATATGCAAGAAACTTCAGCCTGTAAAGCTTGTTTGACTAGCCAATAGTTAAGTTGTCTTTATACCTGCCCTGCTTGTTAGGGTCTCTACGTCAGAAAACAATAACTCATTGTACAATTGTATTAGCAATGGTAGAAATCAGCCAAAAAAAATCTTTCAGCTAATAAATGGTGAATCATATGTCGGACCCCAACAGCCAAAGAGTTTACTTTCACTGTTGGCATTTTATTTTCCATTCACAGAGCCAAGACTAAAATCTGTAGTTTCTTATTTTCTATGACTTGTCTGCGTGTTTTATGCTGCACTTGGTCAAATTACTTTCTAAAAGCAATATCAAGCAACTGCTGTAAATAGCATGCCAAATTACATTAGATTTGATTTGCTAAGTTTTGCAACGGAGTAGAAGAAGCCAAAAGATGACCCAGAGACAGGAAAAGCAACTGAGTCAAACATGTTTTGTACTTGTGGTGCCATTGGAGCCTAATATTTATTAAAAATGCATCCATTCATTTTTCAGCCTGTTTATTTCCTTATAGGGACAGAGAGGTTGCCAACACCACTGGGCAAAATGCACAAGTCCACAGTAGATAGTACTGAAACTAAGGGCCAAATCACAGACATCCTGACAATGGATTAATTTAGAATTGCATATTAACCATCTTAAAATGCACATCTGGAAGAAGTAAAAGAAGATCACAGGACCCAGATGCTTGGGATAGGTTTGAATATAGTCTTGTTAAGTTTGACTTGATTGTATGAAGTTTTACTTGCTTTTATTAAAACCAATAAGAAAAAAAATGGACTATTAACCATATTAAAACCCAGATGTGTGGAGAATGTGCTGACAACTGAACAACCACTGGGTTTTGGTTTTTTTTTCGTTTGTGGGACTTGTTTCGGAAGCTGAATCAACAAGCTTTAGTTTAATACATTTGTTTTTATTTAATATCTTTAAATATTTTTTTCATTTGTTCTTAAGTATGTCGCACCACCATTTTTGAATTTCAGTGGGTAGTTCATGGGTTGGTAGGAAGCATTGCATGGTTGATAGATACTGCCTCCTAGGAAGCCGCCTGACTTGCTCAATAAATTCCATTTTTGTCAAAGATAATGGATTTGAATTGTGAAAATGCGTTTGTTTAGTGCTTTAGCCTCTGCTTTTCTGTTAACGATATAAAGCTTTCAACATCTTGATTTGATTCATAGTCTTAGCATTTGGTTCCAGTTGAACTTTTGTGCTTATGTCAACAAATCCATGGTAATTATTATTAACAACAATAAAAGTTAAGCCTTCTGTTTTTGAACGTTATCTATTTAGAAACTTGGTTGTTCTACCTTCTGTCTTGAAAACCCTGCTTATCTGCTGGTCTTTTGCTAATAACATCTAGCAGTTGTTCTCTGTTATTTAGTCAGCAGGCTATTCAAAGGGGGTGGCTGGAAATAACAAGGCAGGCAAAGAGCGTTTCTTCTGCAGTCATTGCTTGAGGCTCTTTAGATACTCACTCCTAGCATAACAAGAACAAGCTAACCACACAAGGACATTGAATGGTTTAGCATTCAAACCTATTTTCCAGCAGGTATAAAGTAGCAGTGTTCCCGACTGAGTCATTTTTAATTTAAAGTAATGAATCAAGAGAGCACTAAACACTTGTTAGGCAAATGTATGATACATGACAGTACGAAGAAATGGAAAAACAAAACAGTATCCAACCTCTATTTATCCATTTAATGAAAGTAATTAATGTTTAGGCTCTCAGGTGACCAGAACCCACAGTATATCAGAAGAATCAAATCCAAGGTAAGAACTAACCTAAAAAAGAGCTGCCAGCTCATCACAGACCTACTCAATCACACACACTCAATTCACATGCCATTTTATAAATTCCAACTAACCTACAGTAGAACATGTTAGGAAAATAAATTAATCCGGAATAACTAAATACCACTGAGTAACCCCACCAATTTGCAGAATTTGTGAGGAAGCATAACTAAACACTATACCAGGGGTCGGGAACCTTTTTGGCTGAGAAAGCCATGAACGCCACATATTTTAAAATGTTATTCCGTGAGAGCCATATAATATTTTTAAAACTAAATACAAGTAAATGTGTGCATTTTATGTAAGACCAACACTTTTAAAGTACAGTAAGTCTCTGAATTCTTTTTAATAACGTTGTTATGCTGTTGCTAACCAATGATGAAAAAAGTACTTCTTACCATTAATGCGTCTTCTAGTGCTGCATGGTTTTGCTGATGGCTTTGTAGTCTGCTTGATACGTGGTGAGGTTAAGCTTCATGCAGGCGTTGAGACTTCCATCCGTTAAACGTGATCGTAGGTTGGTCTTAATGTTTTTAGATGTGAGAAAGACTGTTCACATGCACACATAGAGCCAAACATTGTCAGTACAGCAATACTCACACGCTGCAGTGTGTGTTATGTGACTGGGAAGCACGTTCCAAGTTTTGACAAATAGCTGGTCCGCGGGTTGAAGTTTTTTAATTTCTCCCCACTTGTGTTTGCTCGCCAACTCTGCTTGCTGTCGTGCAAGTCTTTCCAAATCTTTATTTGGTGACTTGAACTTATTCACCCACATGTCTAAAGCCTGTAACTCAGGTCGGCGCTGTCCACAGCACACTCGTGTGGATAGGTGATGAACTTAAAAGACGAGTGCGCGACGAAATTCTCCAAAGTGCCTTTGAATGACTTCAGGAGATTAGATGTGAAGCCCGCTAGCTGCTGAAGATCAAGATGTTGAGCAGGGTCACTTGCTGTGCATGCATCTTTAAACTCTCCCAGTTTTTCAAAGTGTAGTAAACGACCTGTTTCAATGTCGGCGATGAAGAGTTCTAGCTTGTTTTCAAATGCAAACACTGCTTGTTGAAGGGATAAGACTGTATTTCCAACGCCTTCCATTTTCACATTGAGCTGGTTCAGATGTTCAGTCATGTCCACGAGATAGCAGAACTTCAGGAGCCACTCAGTGTTAGCTAAATCAGGATGCTCGACGTTTTTCATTTCAAGAAAAGTCCGATTTCGCTCAGACATGCAATTTTATCATTGCATATTAGACACACTGCAGAACCTGCTCTCTCCACAAAGGCGAATTCCTCTGTCCATTCCTGCTGAAAAGTACGATACTCCTCATCTTTTTTTCTTTTAGCCATCTTCTTCGATAAAAGGGTTTCTGCAATTGGTTAGCTGACTACTTCATTAAAAGGAGGGAAGTTTACTTCCTGACCTCACAACAACCCGTGTAGGCCTACGGTACGCATTATCCAATAAAAATTTGGTGTTGTCCCGGAGGACAGCTGTGATCGGCTCCAGCCACCTGCAACCATGAACATGAGCGGTTGGAAATGAATGGATTGAAATACATGAGAGTGTTTTATATTTTTAACGTTATTATTTTTTTATTAAAGATTTGTCTGCAAGCCAGATGCGGCCATCAAAAGAGCCACATCTGGCTCGCAGGCCATAGATTCCTGACCCCTGCACTATACCATTTTTCATTAAAAAAAACAATCCCAAACCCATTTCATCCATTTCTAGGTAAAGGAGCTGAAGCTAATCCTTACAGCAAAGGAGAAATAAAACCTGGAAGTGTTGTCAGTCTATAACAAGGCCCTGTCATGCAATAATTTAAATTTAAAATCACCAACTAACCTAATATAAAATTCTTTAAAGATGCGGAAACAACGCCAGAGGACTCAGAGAAAAGATCATGTAAACATATGATTACCTTCCAAACTCCACAGAGACAGCAAGTAAGCACAGAATTTAAACCAAGAACAATAGGCTTGGAATGGCTTGTTTCAGTCACCAGATAGGAGCTCTGTCCTTTTCAAATAAATCTTCCCTTTATAAAGACTCTTTTTTTAGCCCATCTTTGCACCAGTTGCGATTTAAGGTTACCTTCATCTGGTGGGGTTTTTGTGATACTGAAAGACATTTCCAGGATATTTTGAAGCTACCTCCCGTTTAGACGTGCAATACGTAAGGCAGACCATTTGAATGGGAATTAAGCTCATTGAAGTAAGGCCTTTTCCAGGCAAGCAAAAGATTCCCAGCATAGCCTGGCCAGTGAAAGTGAGGCATTTGAGGCCTTACACCTTTTTGCTTTCATGGAGGCTCCAATCCATGACAACAACCACCATTTTAGCCTTTCTACCATGTTAACATTGTGCCAATTAGTACATTAGGTGTCACATCCTGTTTCTTCCTTTTTTTATAAAGGCTACTTAATGGTTTAGTGCTTAAGCATATCGTGTATAGACAGTAAGTTCTACCACTTCTCTTCTCATCGGCAGAAAGGAATTGCCTCCCAGTGCTAACCATATTAATGTTGACAACCCATGAATATATCAGTTTTACCTTCTCCCCAAAAGTGGATAATCCTGGTCACCCTATTGTGACCGTATGCAATTGTCCCACTACATGTATGGTTGAAGGTCTCCCTTCATGATTAAAAGATGCTAAACCTGTTCTCCAGTTGACAGCTTTAGGGTTCACCGTCTTGACTGCTTTACCTTTACCATGGACATCACCTCCCTCTACAAAATTATTCCTCATGAATTAAGTCTCATTGTCCTCAAACAGACATTTAACAGAGGCCCAATCCAGGATCCTCCCAGAAAAACCTTCATTAGCCAGGCAGAACTGTCGCCCCCTTTTGATAACCACTTTCTTTGCCAGGTCAGTGGAATTGCAATGTATACTACAATGAGACTAAACTATGTCAACTTCTTCATCAGCTGGGTGGAAGAGAAATTCTTTACTTGCTACCTAAGGTTTTTACCAGACCTGTACTTAAAAAATACAGAAAACAGTGTTGGTGCTACCTGTTGCTCTAGAAGCCAGCAGCTGGAATTCATTTAAGATTTTACTACTTTTCATCCATTTTTCAGGTTTATAGTCACCGTTTCCACCACAGTCCTACCATTTTAGACACCAGTGTTTCTATCAGGCTTCCAGTGTATGAAACCTCTTTCTATTACAAGCCAACTGATGTAGACAGTTAACTTCTCTGCACCTCCTTCCATTCCAAGCATATTAAAAACTCTCTACTTCTTTCACAGTTCCTGAGACTCAGCCACCTCCGCAATGATGACGTTGACTTCTACAATGAAGCATACAGAGTGAAGAGTTTCTCCATTAATACAGAATACCCTCGGGGCCCTCAATGAAGCCAGGTGTAGACCTCATAACATCCACTAATGAAATTTGAATCCCTGTGGTCCTCCCGTTCCACCCTAATATTCAATCTCTCCCGCAGGTTATTACACAAAATTTCCTGATTTTGTAGACTGACCCATCCACAGAAGCCTTTTTACCTAACCCTTGATCTCCTTCCATCGACCACCCAGTGTACACAAACTTCTTGTCCGCATCTCAGTTCTCAGAGGAAGGCTACGTTCTTCACTAGGCACTGAGCTGTAGCAGAGGCTGCTGTGTCACTTGCAAATACATTGACAACAATGACCTTGTATCTGGTCCCTCTGGTAAATTCAATATTAAGCAACAGGAATCTTGCCGGTCTACAAATCTAATTTACTGCATTTCTTGTACAGAGTGCCCAGCCATTTACATACTGTAGGTGAAATAGAGAGAGATGGATAGAAGACCATTTCAGAGCACATGTTCGAGTCAATAAAATTAAAGACCTTCAACATTTCACATTCCCTTGATCATTGCCACACTGATCTCTCTGCCTGTATTCATTTATGAGGCTTTAAAGACAATTTTCAAAGAAAAACAGAAGATGCTAAATTCATTCTCAGCCTGGTATTACACATTTCTCCAGGTCTCAATGACTGACAAACATTTCAGTCTCTCCCTTCATCTTCTGTAATGGTAGCTTTTTCTCACACACTCTCACCATTTTTCCTTTCACCTGCTGTGACTATTTCTCTTCTTTTCCTCCTATATATGTTACCTGCTCCTTCATTTTCTTTTACACACCTTTTGAAGGCTACATGACCGAAGTGGATGTGTCTTTAACCTTTTTTCCTCTTGAGCTTTGAAATAACCTTTAACCTTTCTCATTTGCAGATGTATGCTAATACAGCCTTATACTAACTCCATCTTTTATATATATATATATATATATATATATATATATATATATATATATATATATATATATTGTCATGCTTGGGTCACAGATTTGCACAGAGACACAGGAGGTTGAATTTTATTCAAACACTGCAAACAAACATTTGTTTCTTTTTCAAAAGATAAAACGTGCTCCATGACAATTCAGTGATGACAGTTCCGGTAGGAGCAGAGAATGTCAGAGAGAGACAGATAGATAAAAGCAAAACAATCAATTCCAAAACTGACAGGCACTGTACAAGACTTTTAAGTAAGGAGTACGCGCGAGGGCTTCATTAGCGTTATAGCACAAGTGAGATGGGTAAGGAGCAATGTGAAGGTAGACTGTGTTTCAGGGGTTTTCCAGATATGTCAGTCTGTGTCCTCTTGGGGTGCAATCACTCCTCCAGCTTACTTTATATCTATACTAATAAGGCAAAGCCCTCACTCACTCACTCATCACTAATTCTCCAACTTCCCGTGTAGGTAGAAGGCTGAAATTTGGCAGGCTCATTCCAGAACCGTGAAGCAAGGAAAAATGACGGCCTTATATGGCGTTCATTTATAAAGCAGCGGAGAAGCTGTGTGAAGGCAGCTACACAAAAAAACAGCAGAGCGCCACACTCTGAATGTATTCCTCGCATCACCGTTATACCCTCTGATCTCCCATTTCAATTGAAAGCCTTCAAATTTCCAGTAAGGCTCTGCTTCACATGACAATTAATAAGTCTCAGGGACACACCCTACAAAAGGTTGCCATTGATTTGAGGCAACATTGCTTTCCTCCTGGACAAAACTATACGTTGCATTCTCAAAAGTAATCTCAGTGCACAGCTTGGTCATATTACAACCGGAGTGCTGAATTGACAACGTGGTATACAAAGAGATCCTTAACAGATAGTTATTGGTATATTTTCCCTCAGTTTAAAAAGGTTTTCTTTTCTTCTTAATAAAAATTTAAAACCAGGTCTTTGTCACTGCGAAGCGCGGGGATTTTGCTATATAAAGTATATATATATATGTAGATATATATATATATATATATGTATGTATGTGTATATATATATATACAGTAATATATATATGTAGACTCGTATGTGTATATATATATATATATATATGTGGATATGTATATATATGTAGATCTGTATATCTATACTAATAAAAGGCAAAGCCCTAACTGACTGACTGACTGACTCACTGACTGACTGACTCATCACTAATTCTCCAAGTTCCCTTGTGGGTAGAAGGCTGAAATTTGGCTGGCTCATTCCTTACAGCTTACTTACAAAAGTTGGGCAGGTTTCATTTCGAAATTCTACACGTAATGGTCATAACTGGAAGGTATTTTTCTCCATTTACTGTAATGGAGTTGAGCTCGTAAGCCATAGGGACGGAGTTTCATGTGACATCATCCGCCTTCCACATAATCATGTGAACTGACTGTCAAGCGCAGCGTAGAAAACCAGGAAGACCTCCAAAAGCGCTGAAGAAAACATGCATTATATAATTGAGAAGGCAGCGAAACAATAAGAAACGAGTGAGTGACATATACTACCATATTCATGAGTGCTGCTACTTCGGAAAGAAAGACAGGCTGCCACTGGTGTTTCTCATGCCCACGGGTCATGCGGGGTACAAGTTTAATGAGAGGCGCGGGATATAAACGAGAGTTTTGATCACTTTGTAACTAAGTTAAAATTGCAGGTGAAGGGGTGTGCTTATGCAAATTTCGAGAGACTGTGTTTGTGGGGGATTGACAGTTAAAGCGGTGGGGAGTCGTCATCATCTCCCTCCCATTTACCTAATTTTGCTCTGAGCTGAGCTCATAGCACATGCCGTCTTTCAAAGCAACTTTGTCACACTGCCACAAAATACTCACAGAAAAATCCACAAGTTAATACACACGCTGTCTCTAGAGTTTCTCCACACTGAATCCTCCAGGCACTACTTACAAAAGGTTACATTGACAATTGTGTTACGTTATTTTTAAAATCTTTTCCTTTTTTTAACACAAGCACAGCTGAGAAGCTTCGATGCATGTGCTCCATAACGATAAAAATAATGCATTTAATCACACTTTGCATTACAAGCAAAGGGGAACTTTTGTCAATGCATGATTTCCTGGTACACAGATTACTTTGATCAGAGCATCCCTATTCATTTTACCCTCACCCCTTGCTTTGAAAAGGAGTATGAAAAAATATGAGGTTAACACAGAAAAACAGATCACCAATTCAAGCTTTATGAATAATCGATTCGCCATCAATAATTGTTTTGGTAAAGCCATACTCAGTGTAATCCTCCTTCCATTTTGTAATTTTTCCGCCACTAGCTCATGATTAAATGAGCGGTAAAAAGTAAGAAGCGAGCGAGGTGATTTATTTAGGCAGGCATATACAGTATATGACAGCAACACATTCACAATGTCAATCATGTTACGTTATTATTAAAATGTTTCCTTTTCTTTTCATTACTTCTTTAACACACTACTTCTCCGCTCAGTAGGCGGGTATTTTGAGATATATATATATATGTATGCACGATTCGATTATGAGGTCGTCAGCTCGGATTATTAAGACACCGCGAGTGGAGGACTGACAGTGCCATCACAGCCGATTAATGGCAGGTGCGTCTCACCAGTCTACACAAGACCCACCGCAACTGTCCCCAAAAGGCGATCATAGCGTCAGCGAACACATCTCTCTATACTATATAAAAGAAAAAGGCAACTTTCCTTTCTTTACACCTTTTTCCTTTTATCCCAAACCAAACCCTTTCTCTCTTAACACTGTAGAGGACACAAAACTAATTTTCTTTAAATGCGTAAGGCAAATTACCAGAGGCAGATATTTGGGCGTTCACATAGAAAATGTAATTTCTATACCACAGCCGTCGTGTAGCGCCTTTCAGAAGGGATCAACTACCGAGAGATGATCCATATACATTTTAGCTGCTGTTAGTACTACTTACCTGTTCTGTTACACCGTCTTTAAAATGTAGTTTACCACAACCACTCCAGTAGTGCTCAATGTAGCTTTACTTCTTAAAAGCGTGAATGTTTTACTGTTTAATAAATTATAGACTACATTTTATTATTTTTCCCTTGCACTCAGTGACCAAAGCTATACACACACATATAGACACATACATACAGGTATATAGATACACATATATATCTGTATGTATTGTATATGTGTATTTATATATAGGGGTATATTGGGGTAACAGGTCCCAAGGCATTGGGGCCTCCTGGTCCCCTAAACAACCCGGAAGGCAACCCCACGTGATCCAGGGTGGGTGCAGACCCACATCCGGTCCTTCATGTCGTCCGGCGGGTCATGGCCCCTGGCATCCCTGACAATATATATATATATATAGCAAAATACCCTACCAGATGGAAGTAGTGTGTTAAAGTAATGAAAAAGAAAAGGAAACATTTTAATAATAACATAACATGATTGACATTGTCAATGTGTTGCTGTCATATACTGTATATGCCTGCCTAAATAAATCACCCTCGCTTGCTCTTACTTTTTACAGCTCATTTTACCGCTCATTTAATCATGGCTCGTGGTGGAAAAATTATAAAATGGAATGAGGATTACACTGAGTATGGCTTTACCAAAACAATTATTGATGGCGAATCGATTATTCATAAAGCTTGAATTGGTGATCTGTTTTTCTGTGTTAACCTCATATTTTTCATACTTCTTCTCAAACCAAGGGGGTGCGAGGGTAAAATGAATCGAAGCGCTGATCAATGTAATCGGTGTACCAGGAAATCCTGCATTGACAAAAATTCCCCTTTGTTTGTAATGCAAAGTGTGATTAAATCGCTATTTTTAAGCGTTATGGAGCACATGCATCAAGCTTCTCAGCTGTGCTTGTGCTAAGAAAGGAAACGTAACACGATTGTCAATGTAACCTTTTGTAAGTAGTGCCTGGAGGATTCAGTGTGGAGAAACTCTAGAGACAGCGTGTGTATTAACTTGTGGATTTTTCTGTGAGTATTTTGTGGCAGTGTGACAAGTTGCTTCTAAAGACGGCGTTAGCTCGAGCTCAGCTCAGAGCGAAATGAGGTAAATGGGAGATGATGACATGACTCCCCACCGCCTTAACTGTCAATCCCCCACTAACACAGTTCTCGAAATTTGCATAAGCACACCCCTTCACCTGCAATTTTAACTTAGTTACAAAGTGATCAAAACTTTCGTTTATATCCTGTGTCCTCTCATTAAACTTGTACCCCGCATTACCCGTGGGCATGAAAACGCCAGCGGCAGCCTGTCTATGAACTTAATTTAAAGTTTAGGTTTACACCTTGTTTTCTTTCGAGTAGCAGCATTCAGGAATATGGTAGTATATGTCACTTTCGCTTGCTTCTTATTGTTTCAGCTGCCTTCTCAATTATATAATGCATGTTTTTCTTCAGCACTTTTGGAGGTCTTTCTGGTTTTCTACGACTCGTTGACAGTCAGTTCACGTGAATGCGTGGGAGGCATGATGATGTCACAAAACTCCACTTCCTCACGCGGCCGAGCTCAACTCCATTACAGTAAATGGAGAAAAATACCTTCCAGTTATGACCATTACGTGTAGAATTTCAAATGAAACCTGCCCAACTTTTGTAAGTAAGCTGTAAGGAATGAGCCAGCCAAATTTCAGCCTTCTATCCACAGAGGAACTTGGAGAACTAGTGATGAGTCAGTCAGTCAGTGAGTCAGTCAGTCAGTCAGTCAGGGCTTTGCCTTTTATTAGATATACAGTGATCCCTCCTCGATCGTGGGGTTGCGTTCCAGAACCCCGTGAAAGGTGAAAAGCATAAGTAAAACCTCGTTTATATTGTTTTTTTGTTTTCCCCTCCATTTACAAGGAGGGACTTTAAAACCTGCAAACAAAAATTTGTCTCTTTTTCAAAAGTTTAAACTATGCCCCTGACAAGACAGGTGAAGTTTGTCTCACAATTAAAAGAATGAAACATATATTCCTCTTCAAAAGGGGTGCCGTAGGGGCAGAGAATTTAGCAGCTAGACAGAGAAAAAGCAAATAATAAAAATCAATAGGAGCTGTTTGAACTTTTAAGTATGGGCCCGGGGGATAAAGCAGCCCTAAGAAAGGGGGCAATTTAAGGGGGTTCTTTTGCATTTTTTAGAGGGTGTCACTATCCTCTAGCCAGTGTAAACAGCCCCCTGCTCAAACCCTCCGTCAGTAGCAAAACAAAAAGGAATGTTAGAGGGAAAATAGGAAAATTAAGTTTAACATATATTAGGGCTTT
>NW_024377566.1:0-11482 GCF_016835505.1 Polypterus senegalus
GCTACCACAGCTATGCTGATGACACACAGCTGTACTTATCAATAGCACCTGATGACCCTGATTCTATTGATTCACTAACAGAATGTCTGACTTGTATCTCAGAATGGATGAATAGTAATTTTCTCAAGTTAAAAAAAGAGAAAACTGAAATCTTAGTGATTGGCAATAATGGATACAATGAGGCTATTAGAAATAAACTGGATACATTAGGATTAAAAGTCAAGACGGAGGTAAAAAGCTTAGGGGTGATTGTTGACTGTAATCTGAATTTTAAATCACATATTAATCAGATCACTAGGACAGCATTTTTTCACCTAAGAAACATAAGTAAAGTTAGACCTCTTATATCACTGAAAGATGCTGAGAAATTAGTTCACGCTTTTGTTTTCAGTCGACTAGATTACTGTAACGCACTCTTCTCAGGATTATCCAAGAAAGACATAAATCTTTTGCAACGAGTGCAGAATGCAGCTGCTAGAATGCTAACTAAGAAAAGAAAATCCAAACACATTACTCCAGTTTTAATGTCACTACACTGGTTACCTGTGTCATTCAGGATTGACTTTAAAATACTGCTTATGGTTTTTAAAGCCTTAAATATTCTCGCCCCATCTTATATATCGGAATCTCTCACACCTTATATTCCAAATCGTAATCTCAGATCCTCAAATGAGTGTCTCCTTAGAATTCCAAGAACAAAACTTCAAAGAAGTGGTGAGGCGGGCAGGCGGCCTTCTGCTGTTATGCACCTCAAATCTGGAATAGCCTGCCAATAGGAATTCACCAGGCTGATACAGTGGAGCACTTTAAAACACTGCTGAAAACACATTACTGTAACATGGCCTTTTTATAACTTCACTTTAACTTAATCCTGATACTCTGTATGTTCAATTTCCTCATAATAATTACTCATGGTGGCTCTAAAATCCGTACTGACCCCTACTCTCTTTTTCTGTTTCTTTTACCGGTTTCTTTGTGGTGGTACCTCCACCTACTCAAAGCTTCATGATGCTCCATCAATGATGGATGGATTAAAAGGCTGAAGTCTACGTGACCATCATCATCAAGTCCTTCCGTGAGAACCCTAAATCCAAAGAGGACTGTTTCATTTATGTTAGGTAGAATGTCCAGAGGGGACTGGGTGGTCTCATGGTCTGGAATCCCTGCAGATTTTATTTTTTTCTCCAGCCGTCTGGAGTTTTTTTGTTTGTTTTTTCTGTCCCCCCTGGCCATTGGACCTTACTTTTATTTGATGTTAATGTTGACTTATTTTATTTTCTGTGTCTTTTATTTTTCTATTCTTTATTATGTAAAGCACTTTGAGCTACTGTTTGTATGAAAATGTGCTATAGAAATAAATGTTGTTGTTGTTGATAATAACCACATTCGTATTTTCCCTGATTTCTCACCCTCAACAGCTGCTAAACACGATGCATTTTACAACATTAAACAGCATTTATGGAAAGCTGAGATCGGATGCAGCCTCTTGTATCCTGTCAAACTGAAAGTGGACATTCAAGGCAAGCTATAAAATTTTTACTTCTATGGAGGAAGCAGAAAAAAAGCTAAGAAAACTGATCCTGACACTTTTTTTGAAACACGATTGTGAGTCGCATTCTGTCCTGACATGGCAAAGAAGATCTTACCGTCTGTTTGATCTGCTTGCAATGATACTGAGGTGAGTGGGGGGAGAGAGAGCAAGCTATCTCTAATCTATTTAAAATGGCAACGTAACAATAGGCTTCATGGCAATAAATAAATTTGAAATGAAGGTTTAAGCTGTATCATCTATACTAATAAAAGGCAAAACCCTCACTGACTCACTCACTCACTCACTCACTCATCACTAATTCTCCAACTTCCCGTGCAGGTAGAAGGCTGAAATTTGGCAGCTCATTCCTTACAGCTTACTTACAAAAGTTGGGCAGGTTTCATTTGGAAATTCTATGCGTAATGGTCATAACTGGAACCTACTTTTTTTTTTCCATATACTGTAATAGACTGCAGCTTGATGGCCGTGGGAGGCGGAGTTGCGTCTCCCATCATCATGGGATCTATTTGGATATAAGTAGGTTCTATTTAGTCGACAGAAATATCTTTGGTAGGAATGTAAGTTGAATTTAATTTTTACATTTCTATGGTGAAGAAAAATTTATGCAAGGATGACTAAATTTAACTTACATTTCTATCAAACATATTTCTGTCGACTAAATAAAAATTACTTATATTTAAAATTTAAATGTGAACGTGAACAGATACGATGGTTCATAATATCCACGCAGCACTAAGTGGACGTAAGAGCAGGAGTCATACGTTTAAACAAGCAGCGCATTGCACTGATACGAAATAGCCTGCCCATTTAATTATTTAGGAATGGATAGATAAATTAACGTTTTTCATTTTTCTTCCTTGATGGATTCTGGCACTCCCAGCAGCAGCTGCTCGCACCCTAAAGGATATATATATATATATGTGTGTGTATGTATGTAGATATATATATATGTGGATGTATGTGTGTGTGTGTATACATATATGTATATATATCCATCCATTTTCTAACCTGCTGAATCCAAACACAGGGTTACGGGGGTCTGCTGGAGCCAATCCCAGCCAACACAGGGCACAAGGCAGGAACCAATCCTGGGCAGGGTCCCAACCCACCACAGGACACACACAAACACACCCACAAGCCAAAAACACACTAGGGCCAATTTAGAAACGCCAATCCAATGTCTTTGGATTGTGGGAGGAAACCGGAGTAGTTTGGAGGAAACCCACTCAGACACGGGAAGAACATGCAAAGTCCATGCAGGGAGCACCCGGGAAGCGAACCCGGGTCTCCTAACTACGAGGCAGCAGCGCTACCAATGCGCCACCGTGCCACCCTATGTATGTATATATATATACAGTGATCCCTTGCTTTATCATGCTTCAACTTTCGCGGCTTCACTCCATCGCGGATTTTAAATGTAAGCATATCTTAATATATATCACGGATTTTTCGCTGGTTTGTGGATTTCTGCAGACAATGGGTCTTTCAATTTATGGTTCATGGTTCCTCAGTTTGTTTGCCCAGTTGATTTCATACAAGGGACGCTATTGGCAGATGGCTGAGAAGCTAACCAATTAGAGCATGTATTACATATTAAATAAAACTCCTCAATGATATACGATATGCTTCCCGCGTGGTGCTTCGCACACTTCAAAGTTCTAACAGCCCTATTGATTTTTGATTGTTTGCTTTTCTCTCTCTGACATTCTCTGCTCCTGACGGCGCTCCTTTGAAGAGAAGATATGTTTGCATTCTTTTAATTGTGAAAAAGAACTGTCATCTCTGTCTTGTCATGGAGCACAGTTTAAACTTTTGACTAAAGGGTGTTATTTCATGTCTAGAGGGCTCTAATAATGTTAAAAAACGTATTTAGAAGGTCGTAAACAGGTTTTCTATGCTCTAACTACTAAAATATTAGATTTATAAATAAAGAATACTACTTTGTTGAAATTCATTTAGCATTTAGTCTGGAGCGGATTAACCGCTATAAACGAGGGTTTACTGTATAACTGTGCAGAGAACATTTATAAACAGTGTGGGAGAGTTTCTAAGGGCTTAAAATATATAAAAGTAACCATAGGTTATAGGAGGGATTACTGTATATATGTATACATTGTAACTAAGGCGCTATATAGCGCCCAACCTGGCACAGACTGACGCAGAGGCACGTTTAAAACACACAGGCTTTTTTTATTGTAGTCTTCAACCCTGGGGCACGTCTTCCCCGTGTCCCACAGGCCCAACACAGTCCCAAAAGCACGTAACCACAATAGCAACAACTCTTCCACCTTGTACCACCACTCCTCCCTGGCAACCTCGTCCTCTTCCTCCTGATTCCGGCCCTTGAGTGGTGGAGACTGGCCTGTTTTATAGCCCACCCGGAAGTGTTCCAGGTGTTTGACCACCTGCTCCCAATTGCACTTCCGGGTGGGGCTGATGACTCGTCCAGCCGGGTTCTTGAGACTCGGCAGCACCCCCTAGCGGCCATCCCAGCTTCCAACCAGGCTGTGGAAGACTCCATCTCCCATGGAGCCAGGTGGGAGGCTGGGGAATCATCGTCAGCCCTGGAGGCTGCCAACAAGCATCCCAGGGGAGGCTGTCCAAAGTTGCTCCCCCAGAACATACATAGCAGTGGCTTCTTGGCTGGGCATGGAACCCAGCCGTCCATCACAATATATATATGTATATATTTATATATATATATATATGTATATATATGTATGTGTATAGATAGATAGATAGATAGATATGTTTATATGTGTATGTATGTATGTGTATATATATATGACAGCAACACTCATAACAGTGACAAAACAATTACATTGACAATCATGTTACGTTATTTTCAAAAGTAATTTCATTACTTCTTTAACACACTACTTCTCCGCTGCGAAGTGCGGGTATTTTGCTAGTATATATATAAGATAACTCCTGTATCCACAATAAATGCCTTTATTGAATAGACAAACCAGGGGTGAGCAAGTTACTTTCTACTGCAGCCACAGCCGCGACACACTTAAAAAACATCAATAATAACTCATAAACTTGCAATATTATTTAGGAAAATCGCAACATTTTACTCACCAGAAATCCATCAAAACAAAATCCATCCTCCTCTCTTTCCTCGAAAACAGTTCAATTACTGTGTCGTGCGGATTATCCGTGCGCCTCAGTTCCATCGCCATCGAAGCTAATGCTGAAAGTCAAACCTGCCCTGTTTCTGGCATAAGTTTTAATTCGCTTTAGGGCTGAAAATGTCCGCTCAACAGAAGCAGTGTACACAGGAATAGTCACCGCCAAATATACCAGTGTGAACAGCTGCCCCATGCTCTCATTCAGATTTTTCTGATGAAGGAAGTCAAGGAGATCAGTGGGAGATTTTCCTGCAAAATCATCCATGGCATACATTACAGTCAATTCTGTTTTTAGCCGAAACAGATCAAAAACCGCTCCGTGACTCTTGTGTTAAACTGGAGAAGGCTGCATGTGTGAAATTTTTCTTGTATTCCCGAAACTTCTGGGGCTCGAGGAGCATGACAAACATCAGGTTTTCGTGGTCTTGAAATCTGGTCTGTGTCTGACAAATAATATTGTCCAGAATCCTGCCATGGAGTTGGCCGTAGTGCACGCGACGAGCGCTTGAGGTGCGTTCTGTGGCCTCGGAGAGTTCCTCATATCGGCTTCTATCCAATCAATGGGTCTGAATACGGTGACGTTGCCGTACGCCTGCTAGAGGACACTACTGACACCAACTCAAAATCTGATTGGTTGAAGCAACAGGTTAGTTGACATTTATTCTGTGTTAGAGTGCCTGCACAACGGATTGTGAAGGCCTCTCTGCCTGGAAACAAATGATGGCTGAAATGTGATTGGTTAAATGCTTTAATACGAAAATACATGCCTGGAAGCAGCACAACCATCGGAAAAACTATGAAAGGAAGCAGACAGACTATTTGGAATTATTTAATAAGTATTCATGGACAAAATATAATTAACATCAGTTTGTGATTCAGATATTTGTACTTATGAATATGCTAAACCTTATATGGGCAGGCACTCAATTACGTGGGAGGTGTGATGATGCAAGACGCAACTCTGCCTCCCACGGCCATCGAGCTGCAGTCTATTACAGTATATGGATGAAAAAATAGGTTCCAGTTATGACCATTATGCATAGAATTTTTAAATGAAACCTACCTAACTTTTGTAAGTAAGTTATAAGGAATGAGCCTGCCAAATTTCAGCCTTCTACCTACACGGGAAGTTGGAGAATTAGTGATGAGTCAGTCAGTCAGTGAGGGCTTTGCCTTTTATTAGTATAGACTAGCAGAATACCCGCGCTTCGCAGCGGAAAAGTAGTGTGTTAAAGAAGGTACGAAAAAGAAAAGGAAAAATTTTAAAAATAACGTAACATGATTGTTAATGTAATTGTTTTGTCACTGTTATGAGTGTAAGCTGTGATATATATATATAGCAAAATACCCGCGCTTCACAGCTATGTCATGTGTTAAAGAAGTTATGAAAAAGAAAAGGAAACATTTTAAATATAATGTAAAATGATTGTCAAAGTAATTGTTTTATGTATTTGGTGGCAGCGTCACGAAGTTGTTTTCGGTAGCTGCATCAGAAAATGTATGACGACGTCTGACACGCCTCCTTTTTACTGTTTTCTCACAGCTTGGATTGCTGCTGTCATATACACACACACACACACACACACACATACACACATACATACATATATATATACATATATATACACATACATATCTTCATATCTACATATCTATATACATATCTACATATACACATATATATATATATATACATACCTATCTACATCATATATACACACACATACACACACACACAAATTATATATACAGTATGTATGTATGTATGTATGTGTGTGTGTGTATATATATATATATATATATATATAATGTAGATAGGGGTGTGTGTGTGTGTATATATATATATACACATACATATACTTGTGTGTATGTTTGTATGTGTCTATATGTGTGTGTATAGCTTTGGTCACTGAGTGCAAGGGAAAAATAATAAAATATAGTCTATAAGTTATTAAACAGTAAAACATTAACGTTTTAAGAAGTACAGGTACATTGAGCACTACTGGAGTGGTTGCGGGTAAACTACATTTTAAAGACTGTGTAACACAACAGGTAAGTAACTAACAGCAGCTAAAATGTATATGGATCATCTCTCGGTAGTAGATCCCTTTTGAAAGCGCTACACGACGGCTGTGGTATAGAAATTACATTTTCTATGTGAGCGTTCAAATTTGTGCCTCTGGTAATGTGCCTTACCGGCATTTAAAGAAAATTAGTTTTGTGTCCTCTGCAGTGTTAAGAGAGAAAGGCTTTGGTTTGGGATAAAAGGAAAAAAGGTGTAAAGAAAGGAAAGTTGCCTTTTTCTTTTATATAGTATAGAGAGATGTGTTCGCTGACGTTATGATCGCCTTTTGGGGACAGTCGCGGTGGGTCTTGTGTAGACTGGTGAGACGTCCCCGCCATTAATCGGCTGTGATGGCACTGTCAGTCCTCCACTCGTGTGCGTGTCTTCATAATCCGAGCTGAGGACCTCATAATCGTATACGTGCAAAAAGAAAGTGTGAATCGCCTTAATATTATTTTGCCGTGGTGTAGAAAAGGGGTCCGTGTTTGCACTTGTCTGGGCTATAGCGCGGGGAGGATGAAAAAATTAAAAGTGCTCACTTTGACTTAAGGCAGAAGCGCAGTCAGCGCCTCAAAGGCCGGCACAGCTATGCACGCACGCTGGCTGCTCGACTTTTGCTGGGCAGGAGACCCAGTTTTGCAGACACGTTCATGATATCAAAAGTCTCAGCGCTCTTTGGAGGTCATTCATATATTATATATATAGCAAAATACCAGCGCCCAAGCGGAAAAGTAGTGTGTTAAAGAAGTAATGAAAAAGAAAAGGAAACATTTTAATAATAACGTAACATGATTGACATTGTCATGAGTGTTGCTGTCATATATATGCCTGCCTAAATAAGTCACCCTCGCTTTGCTCTTACTTTATTTACCGTTCATTTAATCATGGCTAATGGCGGAAAAATTATAAAATGGAAGGAGGATGGCTTTACCAAAACAATTATTGATGGCGAATCGATTATTCATAAAGCTTGAATTGGTGATCTGTTTTTCTGTGTTAACCTCATATTTTTCATACTTCTTCTCAAACTAAGGTGGTGCGAGGGTAAAATGAATCGGGATGCGCTTGATCAATGTAATCGTGTACCAGGAAATCATGCATTGACAAAAGCTCCCTTTGCTTGTAATGCAAAGTGTGATTAAATGCATTATTTTTAGCGTTATGGAGCACATGCATGAAGCTTCTCAGCTGTGCTTGTGCTAAGAAAAGGAAAGATTTTAAAAATAACGTAACACGATTGTCAATGTAACCTTTTGTAAGTAGTGCCTGGAGGATTCAGTGTGAGAAACTCTAGAGACAGCGTGTATATTATCTTGTGGATTTTTCTGTGAGTATTTGGTGGCAGTCTGACGAAGTTGCTTCGAAGACGGCGTTAGCTGAGCTCAGCTCAGAGTGAAATGAGATGAATGGGGGGAGATGATGACGTGACTCCCCACCCGCCTTTAACTGTCAATCCCCACAAACACAGTCTCTCGAATTTGCATAAGCACACCCCTTCACCTACAATTTTAACTTAGTTACAAAGTGATCAAAACTCTCGTTTATATCCTGCGTCCTCTCATTAAACTTGTATCCCGCATTACCTGTGGGCATGTGAAACGCCAGTGGTAGCCTGTCTATGAACTTAATTTAAAGTTTAGGTTTACACCTTGCTTTCTTTCCGAGGTAGCAGCACTCATGAATATGGTAGTATATGTCACTCGCTCGCTTCTTATTGTTTCGCTGCCTTCTCAATTATATAATGCATGTTTTCTTAAGCGCTTTTTGGAGGTCCTCCTGGTTTTCTACGCACTGCGTTGACAGTCAGTTCACGTGATTACGTGGAGGCGTGATGATGTCACACGAAACTCGCCCCCACGTCATTGCAGCTCAACTCCATTACAGTTAATGGAGAAAAATACCTTCCAGTTATGACCATTAGGCATAGAATTTCGAAATGAAACCTGCCCAACTTTTGTAAGTAAGCTGTAAGGAATGAGCCTGCCAAATTTCAGCCTTCTACCTACACGGGAAGTTGGAGAATTAGTGATGAGTGAGTGAGTGAGGGCTTTGCCTTTTATTAGTATAGATTAGTCCAGTGGATCCAGACTGTTATTTTAAAATGAGTTCATAAAGAACAGGTGGACACAGTTGGAAACTTAAGTGTAAATTTTGCACAAACATTAGGAAGTTTTTCTTTACATAAAGAGCGATAGACACTTGGAATATGCTACAAAAGTATAATGGTAGACAGTAGGACTTTCAAAACTCGACTTGATGTTTTTTTGGAAGAAATAAATAGATAGTACTGGCGAGCTTTGTTTGGCTGAATAGACTATTCTCATCTAGATTGTTCTAATGTCATACGTAATTTAACTGTAAAGTGATTTTGTTAAACATCTATGCACCCAATGTGGATGATAGGGACTTCATCCAAACTGTATTTGCATCCAATCCCAATGTGAGCACTCATAAAATTATAATGGCTGGGGACTTTAATTGTGTTTTAAATCCAGACCCAGAAAGGTCTGTAGCCACAGAGGCGATGACATCTAACACTTCAAAGACAGCTACACAGTTTGCAACTGACCACAACTTATCAGACCTTTTAGTAAAAACATTACTACCTCAAACTTTTCACCAAGCATTAATTACCTTAATAAGGACTTACTAAAATCTGAATCATACAGACCAATTTCACTTCTCAATAATGATGTTAAGATACTCTCCAAACTCTTAGCTAGAAGGATAGAGAAAGTGCTGCTTCGGTAATATCACAAGACCAAACTGGATTTATTAAAGGCAGACACTTAGCTTCAAATCTTCGACACCTATTTAATGTAATATATTCACCCACAAAGTCAAACACCTTGGAGATATTATTAGTGTTGTATGGAGAAAAGGCATTTGATATGGTTGAATGGAACTACCTTTTCACTATAATAATCCAGAAGCTTCAGTATTTATTAACAACATTAAATCAGACTACTTTAAACTAGAATGTGGTACTAGACAAGGATGCCCCCATCATCACTGCTTTTTGCAATTGCCATTGAGCCACTGGCATTTCACTGTCGAAATGCTTATGAGATAAAGGGGATGATCAGAGAAGGACCTGAACAGATCATTTCTCTATATGCAGATGATATGGTACTGTATATATCAAACCCACAAAAATACTGTGCCTGCAGTCCTAATAGCACTAACAGAATTCCAAAAGATTTCTGGTCACAGAATGTATTTGACTAAAAGTGTGCTCTTTCCAGTGAATTCTCAAGCACACAATATTAGATTGGACTTCTTCTCTTTTGTCATCGCAGATCAGTTTAAATACCTCGGGGTAAACATCACAAGTAAACATAAAGCTCTTGTGGACACTCAGGGTCGATGTTGCTCCTTTAACCCCAACAGACCACAGCCACAATAACAAAGGCAAGTAAATACAACAATCAATACAATTTTCTCTATTTCTACGTCCTCCACACCTCCCAGCAAGCTCTGTCCTACACCTCCCGACTCCAGCTTGCCTTCTGGGTTCCCAACAGTCCTTTAAATAGTCCTTGACATTCTTCCACCCACATGACTTGACAGCACTTTCGCGTCAGCTGGAGAATCCAAGCACTTTTAATCAGCCCAGAAGTACTTTGGGGCTTCCATCTTCATGATCCACTAATACTTCCAGGCTACCAGGAAAGCCTGATTCCCCGGGTCCTTCGACAGCTCCCCCTGTTGGCACCCAAGACACCTAACAGGGCTGAGAACCCGAACTCCAAGTCCCAGGATGCCATGTGGGATTCTGGGGCACAGCTACACTCCAGGGGAGCTGTCATCTAGCGTCTTGGGGGAAGTAGTGTCCCAAAGAGGTTGCCTTCCCCCATCCTTCCACTCTGTGGGCATCCCGACTGGGTTGAGCTGCCGGTCATTTATTACACTCTTTATAGACAGAATTTTCCTGTCTTCATGGAAAAAATTAAGCAAGACTTGCATAGATGGTCAACCCTTCATCTCACTTTAGCTGGAAGAATTAACATTGTTAAGATGACTGTCCTTGCTAAGGTTCTTTTTCTATTTCTAAACATTCCAATATGCATCAATAAATCATTTTTAAGAAATTAAATTCAACTACAACCTCATTTATTTGGAATTCAAAACATCTACGTATCCAAAGGGCGACCCTACAATGACCTAAGGCGGAAGGTGGCATGGCTGTACCTCACTTACAATTTTTTTTTATGGGCAGCAGACATACAAACTATAAAATCCTGGACATTGACACAAATAAATGAACATACACAGGCTTGGTCTGCAAAGAAATCAAATCCTGCAGTACTTCTTTATATTCTTTGCTTTGTACCCCAATAAGTTCAAGTCATCACCAATATACTAATAACCCAATTGTGCTTCACTTACTCAGAATGTGGAACCAATGTAGGAAGTATTTTAAGATAGAGAAGCTTTTATCTGTGGCATTTCTGCACTAAAACCACCTTTCTCCACCCTCTCAAGTGTACGTACAATTACACTCTAAATTGAACTTTTCAGCAACACGTTTCATTCACTACCTTCAAATTAGAAACTTTGTTAAACAAAACCTGGCCAATTTTTTTCACCTCCCACCTCCCTCTATTCCAGAAAAAATATTGATCAGTCTAAAGGACTCAGATAGCATTTAAAATGATCTCTCACTTTATAACTCAGAAAAGGATTGGAAAGTAGAAATGCAGAATTCCTCGACTCCATTGTACCAATTAG
>NW_024377567.1:0-12572 GCF_016835505.1 Polypterus senegalus
AAGGAAATCAAAACTAAAAATGTGCCTAGTAACCTGTGGTTTAAAAAAACTGGAGATTAATACCGGGGAACCGAGAATAAAACCAGAGAGAAAGTAAAATTTAACCCCAAATGACTCAGCTGTGTTGTTTTTATATAATGGCATTTCACCTGAACAACTCAAATCAGGAAATACGATGAGCTGAATCAAATTTAGATCTGAGTGGACAGTCACAGCATTGTTGATTGTGACGATTGACACAAAGAACTTCACGTGTTTAAAATCAACTGCTGAGTTTATCTAAACACACGGATATAAGGATCAGGTCTTTGTTAATGATCATTTAAACCAACATTTGTGTTAAACTCACTAAACATTCATTACAAATTATAAAATATAAACACACAAATGGCCTTCACCTCTGTATTGTTGGTTGATTTAAAATTCTTACAAGATAACTGACACTTCTGTTATGAAGTAGCAGGAGCCATTGAGTTACAAAACCAGCCCATTTGAAATGAAAGACAAAGAAAGCCTGAAAATTTGTGCTGTGACTATCAAAGGGAATAAATGTTACTTAAAGGAATTTTATCAGCATAAATAACAAGAATAAAAGGCTGAAAGAAACGGCAGGGCTGAAAACTGAAGAAGTTCAGACAAGGGGAGAAATCAAAACAGAACTTGACATCAGAGAGGAAAGGAAAGGTGATGTGCATCCATGAAAAGAAATATTCTAGATAGATAGATAGATAGATAGATAGAAATAGATAGATAGATAAGATGAGATAGATAGATGATAGAAGAAAATTTATTAATCCCAAGGGAAATTCACATTCATAGTCAAACCAATACCATCACTCAGTCGAGTTCATGAATTTCATCATAATAGTCCTCAGGATTTCTATATCCATGACAGCTTGTATTTACATGGAGGTGCAATCCTGCATTGCTTTCCATGGTGCATTAGAAGTTTTGCTGGCAGTCAAGCAACACTCCAGTTTACACACAAAGCACAGCCATCTGCATGTCCTTGGTAGTGCCGAGCCGTGCAGGGAGTCATCTCCACACAACCTTCTCCTGTATTTTAAAACAAATTCCTCTGAGTTAATTGGGTAGCAAAGACACAAATGAAGGCAAACAGTTTAAGCAACATCCCAAATTGCAGACTCTTCCAGGACCTGCTCCATACCTGATCATCGTGACCTGACCCTCGCTCTGCAGCCTCCATAAATGATCCATGCGAAACCCCTTTAGTTTGTAGTAAAGCAGTTTTCACAATGTCGCTATCTTTATGATCTGTTATCTCACTGTCCACCTTTCAGAGCAGTAATATCAGGCATTCCCTGCCTCTGCTCTACAGCAGATCAGGACGTCCCGCTCAGAGGGCTCAAACACAATGGCTACCTCATTTGTCCTTGGAGCATTATTTTTCTACCAGGAGGAGGATAATATTCACAGAAAGAACAATTAGGACACACCTGATGTCTTTATATGAAATTCACAGAATGTGCACCTTGACCTGTCTGTTACCAAGTGGAGGTAAAAGCCTCCATATATCTCTTGTAATCTGCTCCCCTCAATAAATGCGTTATCCGTAACATTTGCACTGACTGCCCAGACTACCACTGTAATTGTCCCTACAATCCCTACTTCATAATTTATAATGAAATGTTGTGGTGGATAGGGGCGCTACTCCTTCCAGACCCTTGTCCACGACTCCAAACACCAGGTAAAGTCCACTGCACCCGGCTTTGTGTCTTCACAGTGCAAAGCACCCACTCTTCTCCACTATACTCCTTACAATCCACAATAACAATAATACAAACAATCGTTGGGCCAGGGCGAGGCATTGGGGATGGGTGATTAGGCGTGCGTTGGTTGGCGGTCAGTCCCACAGTTCCTTATTCCTTCCGGGTCCGGGTAAACAGTCCTTTACTTCAGCGGGAGCACATCGTTTCTTCCTGTCGTGGCTGTGACGCACTCGGAGTCATACGGGCACATAAGAGCCACAAGCCCCCTACAGAGACTCCTGCTGGCCCCAGGTATCCAGCAGGGCTGTGTATAAACACTACGCATAGTCCATTTGAGGCGCTTGCTGGACCTCGAGGCCCGCGATCATGCTGTGGAGAGCTATTCCTGGCCTTGGGGTGAGGACGGGAACCGCGAAGCCAGCAGTCCTCCACAATGTATATAATTTATATCGTTTCCCTCATGGAAGTTTATTCCTCTCTTCAGATTCAGCGGCCTGTTTTTGTCCATCTACTTGGTTACTTTCTGTTTGGCATAATCCAGTGTTAACATTGGTGGTGCACCATCTTTTGGAATGTGTCTTTGTAATTCAAGAAGCAGAAAGTGCACTGTATTTGTCATTTCAACAGATGGCGCATCATAACTTATTAGCACTACTTTTCTAATGAATCCACACCAAAGTCTCATAACAGAGAGCAACCTGACGAACATAGAGATACACAGAAACACAGACAGACACTTCATATGTCTCTGCTATAAGCCATTTAGTGCAACTATCTGTTGGAATGAGCCAAAGGTGATGAATTGAATTACTGCAAGTGCTTGTGAGAAGCACCATATGTTGGAATGACAGAAGGAACATGACAACCAGACAGAACACAGATACACGAACACACAGACTCTTGTCTTTTTATTAGGTGGATATAATGGGCTGACCTTAGCATTTTCTGGGCAACAATATTTTCTCTGGGACTGATGCTGATCTGTGGACTGACAGTTGAGAAATCTGCTGCTGCGTCAGAGCCTATATGACCTGACATTCTCTAAGAAACTGTGTTAATGGCTGCTGAATGAGTCCATTATAACGCCAAAGTCTTTCTCTCCTAATCAGTACTTTCAAGTTTCAGACCTGCAAATTGTGTATTACCAAAGCGTGTGAGTGTCTGATGATGGAGTGGCTCCTGTGCAGAGCTGCTTTAGAACCTAAAACCTGCTGACCTGCTGTCACCCAAAATGCATTGCACTATACGGGCTATGGCAAAAATGTGACAATCACTATCTGTGTTGATGAGGAGGGAAAGACAACAAGACGACACAACTCAGTTATACCAGAAATGTCTTCAATATTAAAAAGCACATCAGTTAGCGCTGCTGCATTGGAATTCTGAGAGTTTAGCTGCCACTGGCACAGAGAAATGCATGTTGTGTGTTTGATGATTTAAGAAAAGAAAGACGTCCAGTAAATCAGACAAAGACAATCAGCACAACGTCAGACTGACAGAGAGCAACGGGGGAATACTGTCTGGAATTTAATGTGAGGGTCCGAAAAGAAAACACACAGCTGTTACTGTACACTGTATGTGTGTGTGTGTGTGTGTGTGAGGGCCTCTCATGAGCACAGGGTGGTCCAGCACACTCCATACAGGAGTCAGAGGGGCTCTGAGCAGCACAGCACAGGATGGAGTGTCAGACCACCACTGGGCACAACCTCAGCTCATCTGAACCTGCTGATTTAATGTGCTGCTCGCTGTGATGAGGAAAGAAAGTCAAAGTGACTGAGAACAAAAAAACAAAAACAGCAGACAGAGGAGAAGAAGGAAACTGCAGAGAGCCAGCAGCTGACCACTGTGGAGCTGTGAGGAGAGACCACCGCAGCCCTGAGCGGCTCCTGACAAACAAATATAATGAAGACATCTGAGATTTGATGAACTCATTAGTGAGTAGCAACTGAAATGAACAAACAAACATCCTGAGAGAATTTGTGAAGCACACACAGCAGAGAGACGCCTCATGTGAATTACGTCAGCAGAGAGAATATGGCAGTCGCAGGGCCTCAGTGTATAAACATCTCAGTGTGCAGGCAGGACGGTTCTCACGATGGCATCAGTCAAGTGGCAGACATGGACTTGAATGGACTCAAAATTGGTCGTTGCTTTCCACACAGTAATGCATCTTGTTATAAACTGATTTATGAAACTGAAGTTTATGGACTTTTTTACACTTTCTCATGTCTTTTGCTGTTATCGACAGTCTTTGGAAATCTTCTTGTCATCATTTCTATTTCACATTTTGTTCAGCTGCACACGCCGACTAATCTTCTGATCCTTTCACTCGCAGCGGCCGATTTCTTAACAGGTTTCTTTGTGTTGCCCTTTTCGTTGATTACAATGATTGTATTTTGCTGGTACTTTGCAGTTATTTATTGTTATTTATATCAGGCACTTGCAAATATTCTTAGCATAGCTGTGATATATAATGTGACTTTAATATCCATTGATCGCTACGTTGCTGTCTGCCATCCTTTCTTTTACAGCTCAAAAATAACTTTGACTGTTGCAAAGATCAGCATTGCTGTGGTGTGGCTGTTTGCACTTTTAATTACAGTCATAGGTTTAAGTTTTAGTTAAATTGACGTAGAGTTATGTGAAGGAGCTTGTTCAGTATTCACTTATTATGAAATGGTCATTTTTATTTTACTCATAACTTTTTTTATTCCTTTTTCACTAATGATTGGTTTTTATATCAGAATATTTGTAGTTGCAAGAAGCCATTCAAGAGCCATCAACTGTATGATAGAAAAGAGACAAACTGAGGAGTTGAGTGACAGAAAAATATCGAAACCGTCTGAAAGAAAAGCCGCAAAAACATTAGGAATAGTCGTGGGGGCTTTTATTATCTGCTGGCTGCCTCTTTACTTTTACAATCTTTTTACTGATATTAATAACCCAATCACACGTCTCATCAGGAATGTCTTTGTATTGATAAGTGAAGTGAACTTTGGAGTTAATCCAATTCTTTACGCTTTTCTTTATTCCTGTTTCCGAAAAGCACTGAAAATAATCCTGACGTGTAAAATATTTAGTCCAGCTTCTTCAGTGCTCAATTTACTGTAAATGGTAAAGAAAATAAAAAAATAATAATTTTCTGAGCTTAGATGTTTTAAATAATTTGTAAATTATGCTTTTGCTCATTTTTCATATTAGCAGTGCAATATTCTGACAAATATCTTTACAACACAATCATTTCATATTCGCTGATTTGTTTTGAAGGCTGTTTTTGTTAAAATTGTACTTTATTCATGTGGAGTGTACACTGTTTATGATTATTGTTATTTCACTCCAGTTATTTTCATAAATCTTCTCCTTATCTGAATGTGTAAAAAACAATTTTGGAGTCTCCTGGCAATTCATAGAAACACGTCAGAGCTTCTTGGTGACTTTTTATTTTTTTTAACATTGTATAATGATCATTGCTATTTCCATTATTTTGAGAGAGAATTATTTATTTCAATATGAATTAAGTAATGTACTGTATTTTACCTAATATCTGGAAATATAAAAATCTTTTAACATCTGCAGTTACAACTTCCAGACTTTCAGATTTCACAACTAAAAACTCCACAGCAGAGCTCAGACGATGGCCGACATTCTGTTCAGCTTTGGTCAGTCGGTGGAGATTTAAGAGTCAAATTCTACGAAATGTTCCTTCATTGTTTTAGTTTTGTATCATAGTAAACATTTCATTTTAATCTTGAAGTTAATGTTTCCTGTTTCTGCACATTAATCTGCACTCCTTGTAGAGCCGAAAGAAATCTCTCAGTCCAAAAGTTTGTTTTAAAATATTTAGTGAAAATTCAAAAGCAAACGAATCCACACTAGAATAAAGAAAAAAGTTGTTAAAATTAAAGACAAATAAAAAGAAAAAATGTATCCTCTCTAAACTTATCTTTTCTTGTAAAACTTTAGTTGTTTCTATCCTTAAAGATTCTTAGCTTCTTCTTCTGTACGCTTTAAACGTACGCCACAACACATTCAATGAAGTGTTTTGTCTTGCATGTTTCTCGTCACACAAAACGCGCACAACAAGGCATGAAAGATACGAAAGGCATGGTTTAAAACCACGCACCTTCTACACCTTAAACATGGCAAGGCTGATCACAATTTGAGAATAATGTTTAGTCAGAGAAGCTAGAAATAGTTAGAATATAACAATTCAATTCAACTTATGGGATTACAGGAACCTCCCATAGATGAATCACTAACATTTAGTAAAACATTTATGTATCTTATGTAACTAGCAAATGGCTCTTACACTCTTCAATTAGGCAGCAGATGACAGACGAGTGCAGACGGAGCAGTCGGCCTTCACTCCTCACACTGCTGGCTCACTAAATGACACTGAGGTGACTGTGACGAACTGAAATGGACGACTGAGAAGGTCAAATGAGGTCCACAATTAAACGTAGGATTTGCTGCTTTAGACTGACATTTGTGAATATTTGTGAAGTCTCATTAGTCGCAGCTGCTCACCTCATAGAAAACACAATTAATACTTCAGAGAACAGCATTGTGCTCAATTCTATAAAAACAGAGAAACTTAAACCTTCAATAAAATTGAATTTGTATGCTAATAATTGTCTGCCTCTCACCACATTTATTTCTTTCAGGCTTTCTTTGTCTTTCATATTTCAAATGGCTGCTGGTTGTTGTAGCGCACAAAGGCTCCTGCTGCTTCATACACAGAAAGTGTTCAGTTCTCTTGGTAAGACGTTTAAAAATTTAATGACACAATACAGAGGTGTGTGCTCAATCATGTGTATTGATATTTATATCTTTGAAATGAATGATTTAATGAGGATTTTTACACAAGTGTTTTTTTCAGTGATCATTAACAGAGACCTGACGCTTGATATCTGTGTGTTTAGATAAATCTCAGCATCCTGATTTAAACCACCTGAAAGTTCTTTGTGTCGCAAATCCCAAACAATGCTGTGACTGTCCACTCAGATCCTAAATTACATTGTGTATCGTATTTCCTGATTGTGATGTCTGTTCAGGTGAAATGCCATTATATGAATATTCACAGCTGAAGTCATTTTGTGGTCAAATTCCTTGACTTTGCTCTCTGGTGTCAGTTCTCATCTCAGGTTTCTCCAGTTTGCACTCAGCTTTATTTAATTTATTCCCCTGACGTCTCTTCCTTTCCCTTAACCACAGACTGACAAGTTACAGTTAAGTTTAAGTTAATTTGTTTTGGTTTCAACAGATGTTTTTTTTTCATAATTTTGATTCTAGTTTTCATTTTTTCACATCTTCGCACACCCCTTTTTGTTACACAGGTTGAGAACCACTATATTATGTACAGTATTTACTATCGAGGCCACGAGCAAACCAACATTGGCAATAACTCCACCCAGGGAAGTTATGCCTGATTTGCTCTCAAACCTTCAATGTCAATTTTGACAAACATCTGCATCTTTTAAAAGAGAACAGTGGAATGACAATTTACTGAAGTTTGCCAAAAATGCAGTATTTCTAGTTATCTGACAGTGTACCACCCACTCCTTGCCACCAGAACCCTAATTTGTATTTTAGAATGATTTATTATGTCATTCGTCAAAACATGATGGCGAGTTGATGTTGTTTTTACTGGTACCAAAATCTTACCGGCAGCAGGTTTGTGAGTTGCCACACACCCACCTCTTGGGTGGCCATCTCATCATTGACAAAACACACAAAAGGATAAAACTTGGATTTTACTGTCAGGGAATTAATGAGGAGATCCGTCACTTTAGTGTTTTATGTCTGGCATGTCAGCTGTGACAGATTCCTAGAAAAGACCATGCTCCTGTTGTTCCATTCTTGTGATAGATATACGAACTTCTGAAAGTATCAGGGTGGACATAGTAGATCCTCTCGAACCCTCGCCCCGAGGACATAAATTGGATTATGCTACATGGTATCCAGAGGCTATCCCCTTAAAACAAGCCAAGTCCCCAAGCATCACATGGGCACTGGTAGGGGTCATCGCGCATATCCCAAAGGAGGTCCTAACAGACCAAGGGATGCTGCTTACCTCAGAGATGTTCAAGGAGGTTGCCAAATTGCTCCAAATCATGCACATTAAAACTTCAGTGTACCATTCTCAGCCTGATGGTCTAGTCGAACAGCTTAATAAGATGCACAAGCAAATGCTTCTCAAGGTGGGTTTGTACCTCATTTTTCTGAAAGGGCTGTGCCCTTGACTGACCTGACAAAGAAGAGGGCTTCTAACTGGGAACAGGTAATTTTCCTCTTGCTATATGCATGCCAGGAAGTCCCTCAAGCCTCTATAGTTTTTTCACCTTATGAATTTTTATATGGACAACAACCCCAGGGATTATTGGATATATTAAAAGATGGATGGGAAAGTGAGGCACCCCCTTCCACAAATATTTTCAAACACACAATTATGCAATATATTTGGTAAAATCAGACCAACACTAAGAGCTTATATGGAACATGCACAATCAGTCCAAATCTATACCCATGGTAAGATGATCCTAGAGTTTGCTCCTGGAGATTGGGTCAAGCTTCTTCCACTTCCTATTCCAAATTATTGGTTATTGGCAAGGGTGCTATGAAATTAAGGAAAGGAAGGGGCTGGTTGACTATTTGGTTAAACAACCCAAACAATGACAAGAGTTCAAAGCAGATATCCTGTCCATATGAGAAGTGATCAATGGAAGTCCTGATCTCTCTGCTTGAACATGACATCATAACTGACCCAGAAGTAGTTGTCTGAGAACACCCGTAAACACTCCCAGAACCAAAATGAGCAGAAATGTAACTTAAGGTCAAGCAAATGCTGGATCTAGGAATGATTGAGGAAAGTTTTAGTCCCTGGTCCAGTCTTATTGTATTGGTCCCAAAGGCTGATGGCAGTTTGCAGTTTTGCAATGACTTACGTCAGCATGTTTCCTGCATATCTGATGCTGCGAGTGCACAAACTCCTCAAGCAACTCAAGAAAAGCATGATATTTGAACACCCTTGACATGACAAAAGGGTATTGGCAAAATCCCTTAAACTGTTATGAAAACTCGGGTCACAAATACTTAAAGGTTGAGAAACGCTGTGTCAAGGAAAAAAAAAAATTTAGTACTCTTAGTGGTCACTGGCAGAATCGAGTCATCCCATTTGGGTTACAGAGAACACCAGCCACCTCCCAATGTCTTGTGAACAGAGAGCTATGGCTCACAACTCCTATAGTGCTGCCTACCAGAATTAAATGGAACACATGCAGCTGGTTCGAGGTGTGCTCCTCACACTATATAACAGTGGCATTAAGATTATTTTGGATCATTTGAGATCAAATAATTGCACTATAGGGTGGGAGGTAGTAGAATTCAACCACAGTGCACCATACTTAATGCTGTACTGAACTGGCCCTGTCTACAAATCAAATGACATGTACAAGCATTCCTGGCATTTGTGGGTTACTACTATAGGTGTGTACTTCATATTTCCAAGAGGGCTATGCCCTTGACTGACTTGATAAACAAGAGGGCTCCTAACATAGTAGTTTGGGGCGAGAAAATTGAAACAGGCCCTTACTCCTGCACCTGTATTGTAGGATTTTTCTCTGCCTTATATTGCCCAAGCGGATATTTTGGTCACAGGTCACTACCGTGTTGAGCAAGAGCATCGTTTGTGTTTCTGCTGAGCCAGAAACTATTGTACCTGGAAACCAGGTATGCGACTCTAGAAAGGGAAGTATTGGTAATTAAGTGAGCTATTCTTCAACCGAGGAATTACCTGCATGGCCATGAATTCACTCTAGTAATTGACCATGCAACTTTATAGTAGATGGCGCAGCACAAACAGTCAAACCAACATGTCACTTGATGTTTCTTGGACCTTCAGTCGTTTAAATTCAAAGTCGTAGATCGCCACAGTTCCCTCCAAATCAATTCTGATGCGCTTTCTCTGAGATATGGCCTCACGGTTTGGGCTACCTGACCCAATTGGTCTGGACTGGGGCTTAGGGGGGCCATGTCACACACATGTGCTTAGGAGTCAATTTCAAGGCTCATATAAATGTAATTACACTCCCAACCAGGGGTTGGTGCTGTTTCTTAATGATTTTTCTCTTCCTCCATCTGCAGAAGCAGTTATTGACTGTTGTATCCTGAATAATGTCGCGTCGAGTTCCCAGCAACCTGATCCCACTTCTTCCTGCCCTGGCTGATGATATGTAAACACAGGCACTTGTCATTAGAGGGGACATTCTCTGAAAGTGTGAATTTTTACAAGGACTTCACTTTAATTCTTTTAAAATCTGCTGAAGAGACAACTTGTACTGTGTTAATGAAATATAGAAAAAATGTCTGCATGTGTATTGTGTGTTCAGTTTGTACATAATATTTCAATGCAGCAACCCCATTAGATGGAATAGCATGGAGGAATAAAAAGATGATTCAAAATCAGTCAAGGGTGTTTTTAACAATAAGTAAAACTTTTTAACAATTATAAAACATATTTTAAACAGTAGTTACAGGAAGAGAGTTCTCATCCAAATGTAATTCCTTTGTTAAAGGTTTAAGTTTCGCTGTTCCTGTAGAATTGTGCACAATGCTGTTCTTTGAAGTATTAAATGTATTTGTTGATTTCAGTTCCTAAATCTCTAATGAGTACATCAAATCACAGACGTCTTCATTATATTTTTTCCAGAGCTGTTTTAGGGCCTTCAGTGGTCCTTACAGCTCCACGGTGGTCCCGCTGCTGGGTCCTGCAGTTTTTGCTTCTTCTCCTGCTAAACTTCAGTTTTGTTTCTTGTTTTTTTGGACAGTTTCTTTTTGACATAACAGCGGCAGCACATTAAATCAGTGGTTACAATGAACTGAGGATGCCCAGTGGTGGTCTGACACTCCATCCTGTCCTGCACCTAGTGCTGCTAACAAACTGCACTTTAATGTTATTTTTACAAAAAGAAGATTATGAAGTCTTGGTACATAAAATTTAACACATAAAACGAAAAGATTTTTTGTGTGTGTGTGTGTGGAGCAGCCTCAATAAAGATGGTTGTTGAAGATGTGAAGCTTATACAAGTGTGACTTGCCCTTGGTAAGATGGCGCATGCCTGCACTTTTACGTTTTTCAGCACTTCATGCCCTCACTTCTCACTCAACCCAAGCAGACAAACTCAGCTTTGTGCTACATGCATGTTGACATTCACTACGAGCTACCATACGCTTACCTGAACCAGTTCCAGCCTTCCTGCTCAATTTGTGCCACAGCTGCACTCACTACACGTCCATCTCAGATAAGACATACCCGCCCAGTTAGCGGGACGTCTCTGTAACTTCACTAATATAATAAAACTGCTGGGGAGTCATTGGGTTGCTTTTGTCCTGAAGACCACCACAGCTAGTATGGGTAATAAATTCATTTTACCTAAATATTGCACCCTAAACTCAAGTGTTACCCTTTCTAATTCTGGATAAACCACAGGTCACACTATTAATTAACAAATGGAGGCCTTTATCAAACTGGTTACACATGTTCAGTATACAAGTTTCTTCTATTGCCGATGAATGTGTTTATTCACAGATCCCAGGTCTCTAAAATGCCATGTAAATGCTGTGTTATCAGAGGTAGATTTCCCTGTGAATAACCAGTTAAGTAACCTAAACCGTTAAGGTACACTTAAGGATTTTCTAGTCTGCACAAGTCCATGCACTCTGTCAGCTCGAGAGTGTCTTACTACACACACCATCCTCCAGTTATTATTATTATTATTACCCAAGCAGCAGGTGTGAAGTGTACAAAGACAGTCAGAAGACGCACTTAATAAAATATATTTGCATTTAAGGACCTTTACAAACCAATGGATGCACTTAATCAGTAAAAAAATTACACAGACAAAAGAGAGAAAAGTTTTCAGTTGAGATTTAAAGTTAGGAAAAAGGAGAAACTGAGAGACTGATGGAAGAGAGTTCCAGAGTGAGCGCCATACACATCAAGGGAGCTGCACTGTCCCTCCCAGGGCGCAGAGTCTGGTGTTTGTGGGACAGAGAGGAGATTAAGCTGCTCGGACCTTTAGAATGGACAGATGCTACGGAGCGAGGAGGTGACGGGGAAGTGTTTAGGCCTTGAAGGTGAAATAACAATCTTGAATTTAATCCTTGATACCGTAACCAGTGAAGCTGAGAGAACAGGGGATGTGAGCAAAACCTTTGGTGGCTGCAGCTGCATGCACTGAGCCCGTGGATTAAGGGAGGTCGATGAAGAGGAATGCAGTAATCGATAGAGACTTTGGGAAACAATGAACCAGAGTTTGAGCCTCATTAAAGGACGAAAGGAGGGGCGAAATGTGAAGATGAAGAATGAAATTTAAATAGATCAAGTTTAAATGGAGGAATCAAACAAAAAAACCAAGATTTTCTGACAACGGACGGTTTGACAATGGACCATCACAAAACAAGAAATTGATGCCTTAGGGAAAATTGGGAGTTTGGGGCCTAAACAGTAACACTTGTTTAGGTAATTAAGTTTGGAAAGTATTTCCAAATAGCTAAGATCAATAACAGCCAAAGGGTTCTGGGGGGTAACAGGGAGTCTTTTTCTAAGATATAGAACCAAAATATCACAGCCAAGGAGAATCATTTAAGGCCCTTGTTTAAATATATTTAAAAAACCAAGAATTATCACGGCTTCTTTTCAGGTGGCTGGCATGGCGTTGAACTCTTTTAGCCAGTTTGACGTTGGACAGCTAGACTTCACACATTCTTTAAGTGCCCATTCGTTTTAATTTTAAACAGTTCTCCATTAAGACCAAAAAAAATTTTTCAGGACTTCTTACTGTA
>NW_024377568.1:0-17055 GCF_016835505.1 Polypterus senegalus
AAAAAAAAAACCCCCTTTTTTTTACCAACCCTTTTTTTTTTTTTCCCCCCGATTTTCGCCCAGGCGGGTTTTTGTCAAAGGGTTACTCCCTTTCCCAACAAAAAGGGGAATTTTTAAAACCCAAAACCAAAAAATTATCCCCTTAAAAAAAAAAAATAAATTGGGGAACCTCTCTTGAAAAAAATTTATAAAAATGGGTCGGACGGTTCCAAAAAAAATTTTCTTTTGAGAATCCCCCCTTTTAACCTCGGCCCCCGGCCCCATGGGCCTTTTTTCCCGTCACCCCCTTTGGTTTTGAGGGCGAAAGGGTCTTTACCAGAATCTTCCGTGAAGCGTGTCTCATGAAAAACCCAAAAGCTGGGTCACTGAATGTCTACAGCTTGCTTGATTATTTTTCTTTCTTTTTTTTAATTTTGGGGAAATTTTGAACATTTTCCCATTTGGGTTTTTAGCGAATTTTTAAAAAAGCTATTTTGTTATTTTATAATGTGGGTGTTGAGTATTCAGACCCACCCCATCATTCAAACACATAGTTACAACACTTTTTAAATTGAATTTTTTTTATGCATGTTGATATTTTAACGTGGACACTTTTAGTGAAAAAAAAGGTATACTTTTTTATCTACTGGACTGGCCTAGGCATAAAAGTCCCTGTTACAGTTTCATTTTTTTAGTAAATAGGGGTGAAAAAAGTTTTCTTCGTGGTTTCAAAAAATCAACATAGCATTTCCCCTTATGGGGCCTTTTTGGCTTGTCTTCCTCCCCTTCCTCATCATTTGTGCCCTAACTACCTTTTTTTATTGTCTCCATTTGTTTTGAGCTTTGGGGGTTTACCGTTCT
Source organism: Polypterus senegalus (assembly GCF_016835505.1). Lineage (NCBI taxonomy): Eukaryota > Metazoa > Chordata > Cladistia > Polypteriformes > Polypteridae > Polypterus > Polypterus senegalus. Next base: position 841 of record NW_024377568.1, read on the forward strand.
GGTTTCCCAGTATGGGACACCTTGTGGTTTCACCATCGGTTTCCCGGAAAATGGATTAATGCTTCATTTCGATAACTTCGGGGTTTTTAACTTTTATGTTTGGCTAATTTTTTAATTCTCATCCATTATTTAATTCTCCATTATGATTCACCTCATTCTGGGAAATTTATTCTATCATAATGATGAATCCCTTTAAAATTGGATAAACCCCCTAAAAAACCCCTTTTACAATTTTCCCCTCATCTGAAAAAAAGGGTGTAGTCTTGACCTTTGAAAATAAAATTTTCTTTTTTAGATTGGGCCCCCTTTTTTTAAACCCCTTATTTAAATATATTATAAAACCCCCCTAGGAGGGGCCAAAAAAACCCCCCAGACAACGGGTGTCCAAAATTAAACATGGTTTTATTTTCTTTATTTTTGGAAATCTTCCTCTTTTTCCCGGGGCCCCCGTCCCAAAACCCCCATACACAATACTTTTCCCCTCTCTTCCGGCACCCCACATCCTCTGGCTCTTTGCTCGGGCCCTTAAAAAAGGCCCCAAAAAAATTTGGTGCGGCCCCAATCCACCCGGGTTGGGGAACGGCTGGCCCCCTGGCCCCCAACAGGACTTTTCCCCAACTCCACCCTTGACCCCTGGGAGTCGGGGCACCTGCCATAAAGGGGTCTTCCATCCCAAGGGTTTTTGGGGGGTTTTCCATTTTTTCCCCGGCCATCCCCCCAAAATATTACAGTATTTTTCTATATATATATATATATAAATCAAATTTTAGACCTATACTAATGGGGGGCCTTTTTGTCTAAACACCACGGGTTTTGTTGCTGGGTGGAAAAAATTCCCCCTTGAGATTCTGGTCCATGTTAAACAGGTTCCCGTTTTGGGGTTTCTGCCTTCACTGTGGATCCCCAATTCCCCATCCCGGTTTTTTCTTTGGTTTTTCCAGCGTCTGGGGCCCTTAAAAATACTGCTTTTTTTTATTCAAAAACTTTTACGTTTGTTTTGTGACATGATGCATTACCAATAAAAATTAGAAGAGGGGTCACTTGTCATGAAGGTGGTTGTTGCAAAATTAAATAGGTTAAATCCCCCCAAAACCAAAACCCGCTGGATTTGACAATGTGATTTTGTGGGATGGATTCATTTGTGGTGCCCCCACCCTAACATTTGGTCCCCGTTGAAATGGAATTTCTCAGGGCATGCGTGTTTTCAGTCTTTAGCATCCCGGGTTTTGGGGACCTGTGTCCAAAGCCCTCTCAGCTTTCTATTCTTGACGACGGGGGGGCCCCAAAAGGGGCTTCCCTTTGGCCCCCCCACCTCATAGTTTGATGTGTTCTTTTGAAGATGCTTTTCTGCCACGGTTTCAGAGTGGTTATCAAGAGTTACCAATTTAAGAGTCGGCTTTCTCCCCTGATCTCTTTTCAACAAGGTGTTTCTGTTCACGTTCCTCACTGGATTTTTTTTTTTTTTTCCCTCATTCTGTTTTAAAAACTACAGACGTGGGAAAAAAAACAAAAAAGATCAACGGACAAACCACAAATCAGCCCCTTTTTTGCTTAAACCCTTACCACAGTCGCTATCCCAAAAATTTTTCCCAATCTGGTTTTGATTGAAAAAAATTGAACACCCATCTTGCGGTCTTTCCTGCTTTTTGCCAGTGATTGGCTGATTTGATAACTGCATGGGTCCGGGGCTTCTGTTTGTATGGTGTCTAAGGGGGTGTATAAAATGGTTTGTTGCAAAAAAATTGTGATCAGGGTTTTGGGAATTTTCTTTTTTTATTGATCTGAATTAAAATTTCGCTATATTTTTGTCCGAAATGTTTCCATCACAATTCTTCACACTCTGAAAGGCAGAATGGTAAGGGGGGGTCTTTAACTCACACACACACACACACAAAAGGGGGGCCTTCTTTTTAATATATTAGGGGAATCCCCTTTTGCTTGTTAAAGAATGCCCAGCCTGCCCCCCTTGTTCTGGATGACGGGCCCCAAAACCTGCCAGCAACGGGGGTAAAAAGGGGATGGTCCTCCTCGGTTTCTATAATTTCTATTTCAAAATAAATCAGCTGTTAAAAAGATATTAGAATTCCACTATCCAGAAATTGGCCCTCCCGCTGAAAAAACCCATGTACAAATTTTTGCTTTAAGGGTCTGACATCAGACTATAAGCCATTTTATACTTCATGTCAGTCAAATAGACCTTTTACTAAAAGTTTTATAGTGAAGCCATGCATTTCTAAAAAAGTGATTTCTGAAATTCTTTCAGCAAGCGAGAATCTACAATGTTCAGCTTGGTTTTATCCTCTTATTTTTATTTTGCCTGCTATTCACCAGAGAGTTTCTGTTTTCCCAACCTGTTACTGACAGATTATCACCTTGTGACTCTGAAATAATATTTAAACAGTCCTGCAAAGTGGAAAACCCTCTAAACCTTCAACCATTTACATCTTTTATTCTTAACTGCACTTTAAAAGGATTCAGCATCTTTGGGGTAGTAGTAGTTAAAAATAACTCATGTTTCCCCATGCTTCATGTCTAAAGCAACTCTGGACGATTTCTTTTAAATCAAGAAATGGCACAATTATTATCCATACGTGCAATACCAAATTTTTTACACAGACATACAAGATGAAGAGTACAGAAACTGGAAAAAAGAAGTGCAAAGGATCTGCCAAGTTGGGCGTGAAAAAGAAAAGAAAAGGTCAAGAGAGATAAATGTAACAAGAAAAATATTTGCGATCTCCCCATTGTTTTTTTCCCATGGGGGCTTTCTCTATCGATGGAGCATGTTCTATATCTGTCTGTTTTGTTTCCTGTTTGTCTCTGTTGGCCACCCAATTAAGATTAATGCCCACATGCCTCTTTCCTGTAAAGACTAGCAGTGGCAGAGATGTGCAATGCTGCCCAAACTCCCAAACGAAGAGCTCTGGGGTTCTGTGGCAGGGTTATATTCATCCATGTTTTGGTTCTACTGGAATTTCTGATGTCGATGTAGTACTATCTTGAGTAAAATGACCTATGTTGTGTTTTTTGTTTATAACTTCTCATTGCAGACTAGCCATTTTGGGTTTACGGGGAAAATTGTGTCAGTATTTCTGATTTACAAGACCCCAGTAAAATATATTCAGTTGATCCAAGGGGGTAGAATCTCTTTTTCAAATAAAATCATCTGAGACCCAAAGCATGAGCTGTTTAAAATGAAATTTTCACTGGCCATAACACCCCAGATAATTTATAGTGAAACACCCAAAGGACCACAAGTTATAAAACTTGCATACACACAAAATTGGAATAAAATTTCCACACAGAAGTTGGGATTTATACAGTAAAAAAAGATGAGGAGAATTTGTGATATTTCCTGAAACTCTACCATCTAAAAGCAACATTTTGGAAAAGAATGACACCTTTGATCAAGTAGGGGAAGTGGCCAAATCAAACATGACTCATGTGAATAATTCTTTCCCCGGACGTTATTTTAATGTGCTTGACAAACATAATTAAGCTTAAAAGTGATAAATATGATGTAGGGGGCTAATTGGGATGTGCCTGAAGAGCATTTGTTTTCCTTTAGTTTATTTAACACCTGTCATCACTTCTCAGGATTGAAACCCAAAATACATTAAATACAGGCGTGATTCACATAGAGTTGGAGCTCTTAATATCATGCTGTATAGTTGATTCATGGCCAAGGGTTTAACACAATGTGGGTTTTTTGGGACTCGGGGCAAAAAATATACAAAACACAATATATGAAGGAAAGAGCTTTTTGGAAGCAGGATTTTTTTTTTTTTCCGTGATGATTACTGGTTTTGAGTTGATTTGTTTTCCTAACTGTTTGTTTTGTCTTGGTAGAGTAATTCATATATATCTTTCCTTTTGTATTATTAATATATGCCTTTTCAAAGCCTCAGATCTCATGACTTACCACTGTTTATAAGTATCGCCATATAACTTCTCCCCTTCCTCTACATATACTCACAACTTGGTGTAGTGAAAAGACAAGCAGGAGTTAAGTTAGATTATTAATATATTATTGATAATATTCATAAATAATAACAATATTAAACTTTGAATTGCAACCATACCTGATAAATGCTGATGTAGTTAGTTCCAGGCTACAGACTTGTTACTTTTTAAATGTCTAGTTAAGGCCCATTTTTTGGTCAGCTTTCTTAGAACAGAGAGAAGAGAGAGTGTGTGGTAAAGCAAGCAAATTTATAGATTCTCTGTCCAAACCCTACAGCCAATAGGGATCACGGTACTTAAAAGCTTCTGATACAAGCCAATTCCAAACACCATACTTCAGACCAATAGGGCACATTGGCGCTTGTAGGTCCCTAGACCCTCTGATCAGATGTCAGACACAGGTAAAAGTCAAATATATTTTTATTTGAACAATAAGTGCACAGCACCCTCCTCCACTATAATCATATAATAAACAATACAATTCACATCAATTATCCTCCACTCCCAAGCGTTGCCACTCTGCCACCCAGCTCAGCTCACTCGTCTGGGATCTCTCCCAGTCTTTTATAGTCAGTTACAGAAGTGCTTCTGATCCCTCAGTCACGTGACTTCCTAGCACTTCGGGTCCATCAAAGTCCTCTTCTTCATCCGAATCGTCATTTCCCCTGTGTCTGTGACTAGATGTACTTCTGGGTTATGAACTCATAACAGTCCCTGGGCCTCCTGCAGCGTCCTCTAGGGGCCCTGTGGTATCCAGCAGGTCCATGGATGAAAACTCCAGTGTCTATAGTTCCTGCTGTCATTCGGGGCACCTCCATGGCTAGGAGGGCTCCTCCGGTCTAGGTTGTTGCTGGGATGACTGGTCGCCATAGTCCACAACCCCAAAGTGATCTTTAAGTTATCCACCTCCGACTCTCTGTGTGACCCCTCAGTGAGTGACTTCATGGCCTGCACTCCAAAAGTACACTACTCTGTGCCAATTTAGAACTTTAGAATACCTGCCAAGGTTTTGGTTCCATCAAATGTAATGTAAATTTAAATGCATTGGACCTTCAGTGGCCTGTAGGCAAACCACAGGTGAATAAGTAGCACTGCATGTCGTCTGGATCAGAACAAAACAGATGTAATTTTCTTTGAAGCAGAATATAATAATTCCTCAAACTCTTTCTTTACATACTTGAAGCCCTAGAATACAAGCAGCGAAAGTCCTGGTTCCAAATGACATGACCGTCTTCCAGATTTAGCCAGACATATAGGGAGCTTACAGTTCCTGGAAGAAAGAACTCATCAAGTCTGCATTGAAAAGTATAATCAGGCTGTATATGTCTTACTGGCATTATTCAATTTAAATCAGTGAGAAGTTAACAATGACACCTTTATTGGCTAACTAAAAGATTGCAATATGCAAGCTTGAGGCAACTCAGGCCTGCATATTGTACCTTTAGCCAATAAAAGTGTCTATACTTAACTTCTCACCACATTATAATAGCTAACGATGCACACCTAGTACTACTAAATTAAATCAATAAGATAGGCTGGTTGCACTTTTCATATTGGATGTCAAACTTATTCTTCTGCTTCCTTTCATTTTTGCGTCGATGACATTCTCATTTGTCCAGCTTCAGAATAGGGACCCTTGGGATGTGAGGTCATACACAGGCGTTGCTGCATGGATATTTGGGAAATGAGTTGGTATTTCTTGGGGTCACAATGCAATGGTTGGTATTACATCTGAGTTTATGAATTAATTTAGTATTAGATTTAGATTAGCATTAGTTTTGATGGCGTTATTGTCTGCCATTTTTTATTTTTCAAGCTTTTGTTCTGCCACCATGAGCTTTGTTGGGTTCTATGTCATGCTATTCGTGATGCGTACGCGCTATCCCGCGATTATTGTATGGGTAACTGAAGGCACCAATGACAAAGCATTCTGCTTTCTGCAGCCTCAAGGCAGATGCTTGAAATCACCTGTCATTTCATCATCAGAACCATTACTGTCACAATCCATGGCATGAACATTTTTCTCCGTCTCAGGCACAACTGTGATATTGGTGACAGTTTCAGCGGGATTGTCAAGGTCAAAACAGTTCAGAACTCCTGGTAAGTTGTGCCTGAAAAAAGACAAAATATATGCAATTGTGAGGCTCTGGCCTTCTTGGTTAAGTGTGGTGGCACTAGATTTTGAAAACGATCGAGCCTAAATATGAGTTGAAATGCTATCTTAATGTCATTAGAAGCTCTGCCTCACCGTAAGATTGTGTTCAGTTCTGTTAAGAACTAGCATGCAATGTTGACTGACTGATGTTGTTGTTCTCCCTCTGTTCTTCATTGAATAATCAAAAGTAAGTACACTTCTAAAAAAAAAATACCTGTTCTTGTGGCATTTTGGTTCTTCTCTGGGTTTTGTGGTTCTTCATAGAGCCATCAACGACAAAACACCATTTCATTCTCTGGCGTTCTCTGCATAGGTAGGTGGTCCTTTCTGCTTTGAAAAATGAACTAAAATGTTAAAAAAAAAAACTGAATCTTTATTGTTCAGTACACTAGGCTACCTAGCAGGACACTAACAGATTAAGAAACTGAACTTAGCCTGTGTTATGCGTGTGCAGTGAGATTCCTTTTAAAATCATAACCCCATTGATATTTCACAAATCTGTTGCCATCTGAGTCATGAGTCATTTGCTGTAGGAGTCTGTTATGGATCTAAATAAATAAGGTCTTTCTCGTCATTTCTTTTTGATGGGTTTTGGGAACCAAAATGGTTCCCCTATAGCAGTGGTCCTCAATCACGGTGCTGGAGGCCGCGAGTGGCTTAGGTTTTTGCTCCAACCCGATTGCTTAATAAAGCCCTTATTACTCAAGTAACACTTCTGCTTCATTTAGTTGTCTGCTGTTAAGATTTTGGACCCTTATTACTCATTTATTAAACATCTGTATTCTCACTTTTTAATTGCTCTAATTGCAATAACATGCAAAATGACAAAAGAGACCAGCATTTCTCCATTTAGCTTGTTACCATTTACACAGTGTGTGTTTATCACGCACTATTGTCTAGTGCTCTTAACAAACTTCTCCAGGATAAAACTGGAAAACTTGTAGTTGTCGTATGGTTTGACAGGTACACTACTTTAGACAGCCGCTGAGATACTAAAGAAAATTTGTACTTTAAGTTGTAAAATGTGTGCAGTGTGGCTGTGAATGTGTGAGGTTTCTGCAGCCGCATTACACAGAACTCTTTGCTAGCAGAATGCAGTAGTGCTTATTGGGTTGGTACATAGGATGTCAACAATTGTCTTCTTTATTTCAGTTTGTATTTGTTTGACTATATTTTTATATCTCCTTCCATTGATAAAGCGTATGCCTACAAAAGAAGTGAGCCGTCTGAGGCTAGGAGGGTACAGGAGTCAGTTAAAACAAACATTCAGTTAAAAACATTTCTTGTCTATAGCTTAGGATTAATTTAACAAGTATTAAATTTGTTTGAAATATGAATTCCAAGTATGTGTGATTTTTTGTATTATATGTACTGCATTTTTGTCAATAGCTACACTTATGTTATGAATGTAATACAATTAGAAGTATATAATTGAAGCAAAAATAAAATAAGAGCTTCAGGAGATTGAAAGAACTGGAGACTGAAAGAGACAGACAACTGATTCCATGAGACAAGCCATTAATTGCTTAAACTGCTGGATATGGATTTTACTGATTGACAGCTAAAAAGCTTTTTTAGGTATCTTTCTTGTCATGTGGTGAAGCAGGAGCCATTCAGCTGAAAATCCTCTTTAACTCCAAACCAAACTTATTCTTGGTAGCAAAACAAGTTTAGAAGTTCAGTGACTGAGGTGTGGTATGTATTCACAGTCACTGTGTAATAAAATAATTATTCATTTCAGTTTTCCTGTTTAAGACAGGCGGCGCAGTGGTAGCGCTGCTACCTACGCAGTTAGGAGACCGGGTTTGCTTCCCTACAGTGGTTTGCATGTTCTCCCGTGTCTGCGTGAGGTTTCCTCCCACAGTCCAAAGACATGCAGGTTAGGTGCATGGTGATCCTACATTGTCTGGCGCCTGCCGAGGTTTGTTTCCTACCATGCGTCCTGTGTTGGCTAGAGATTGGCTCCAGCAGACCCCTGTGACCCTGTAGTTAGGACACTGTGAGTTGGATAATGGATGGATGAATTTTTAAAACAGAACATGGACAGTAGTTAAAATCACATTAATTTATCATTCCTTCCATCTTTGAATCCATCAATCCATCCATTATTGAATTGCCTAACCCATTACAGGGTAGGCTTTTCATATTAGTCACTTTAGAGTTACTTGTCACCTAATATCCATATGTTTTGAACCCCAAAAACTCCCAGTCACGAAGAGTAGCGTTAACTGTAAAGAAATGGTGACTGAGCTAAAATCGAACTAAGATTGACCGCTGTGAATATTAACAGTATTAGCGATTGTACTACCTGCCCACCTAGATAGAATGGAAGTCCATAATTGCCCACACTTTTTCAAACTTGATTTGGGTTGGCTGTGCAGCTTTCCATGTGTCAACATGGTGTGTCGTGTCACAGTGCTAAAGTTTGACCTTGATCGTTCAGTTTCTCTTTTTGTTTTCTAGGAGTATACATGGCCACTCACTCTCCATTTGCACCAAGAAGAGTAGCAAGCAGCAATCAGCTTTGTATGGGCTGATCATGTACCAGGGCTGAAGTCTTCATTGGGTCATCAGAATCATGGTGCAGACATGGCCAATATATTGTCATTGGGAGGGATGTGGATGGGCATCCCCTCTACACATTAACACTTGTCCAACAATTTTTGAAACTTTCAATCCATTCATAAAACTTCTCTGTGGTAAAACACGGTCTTCATATTGTTGAAAGTCTCTCATGGATTTCATCTCCTGATACATCTTCAGGATCTGAAATGTCGTCAGTTATCAGAATCATTATGCGAACATGGCAGTATTGTCGTTGGAAGGAACTTGGCGTGAATCCTGCTCCTCCTTTGTGCTTAAGAAATGTCTGAAAATCTTTGAACTTCTCATTCCATTCATAAACACTCTACTGTGTGTAAAACACTGTCTCCATATTGCAGAAAAGCCTTCTATGGACTTTGGCCCGTGCCTTACCCCATAAAAGTGGATCACTGCTTGCTGATAGTCTTTGTTGTAGCTAGAGTGGAGTTGCCATGTTTCCTAGAAACAACAAAGAAGCTGACTGATCAGGTGAAACTGACCATTGTGCACAACACACACCATGTTTGTACATGTATGGGGAAATCTGTACAGCCAACTCAATGAAAATTGTCACAAGAAATCGTCTGTCAGTCATTTTCCAACCTGCTATATCCTAACTACAGTTCGGGGACTGCTAGCCAATCCCACCAGCACAGGGCACAAGGCAGGAACAAACCTGGGCAGGGTGCCAGCCACAGCAGGGCACACACACACCAAGCCATACGGGACAATTTGGTAATGACTAACCTGCTGTCTTTGGCCTGTGGGATTAAACTGCAGAAACCCACGCAGACAGGAGAACATGCAAACTCCGCGGGAGGACCGGAGGCGACCAGGTCTCCTTACTGTGGGGCAGCGCTTACCACTCGCCACCGTGCACTCACGAAGTACAGATAACCCACTGTACTGTAATCTTAATGCTTACCCTTGTATAATATAATATGGTGCAGCATGAAAATGTAGACCAAACATGTTAAGGAGTCCACATTGTTTTGTGGTAATAAATGTAGTCAGGTGAAGCTAGAGGCCATCCGGTGCACATTTTGTTTTTGTTTATTGGTATTAGCGTCCCCGTGGCCGCTACTAGATTGAAATAGGACAGCAGGGATTGCCGTGCCAGCTCCCTACTCCTGATGTCATGCTTCAACGAAATGTTCAAGCAAATTCTAGAAAAAGCCCAATCTAAATCCGTTAAAGTAATTCTCTCGTTAAGCTAGCTAGCGGATGTAAGATATGCCGAGCTGGCCCCACCCCTTCCATCGGGCCACTCGTCTCTCTCAGATCCGCCAATTAAATTGTTACCTCATGCAAGAGAGAGTGCATAAAATCACCCGAATGTTCAAGCAAATTATAGATAAAATCCAATCTAAATCCATTAAGTAGTTCTCTCGTGAAAGCGAACAGACATACAGACATTGGTTTTATATATATATATATATAGTGATGTTATCTGCTGTGTAAGAGAGAGAGTGTGGTATAATATCCTGTTGTGAAATGCTCCTACAAACACACATTTCGGCATTTCATGAAAAGTAACATACTAATAGTTTTGGTGTATTTCTTACAGAATCAGAAACCTCAGAGGTTGTGGGTCAGATGGAAAGAAATCAAAAGTCAATGCAGCATTATCACGACCCACACATATGTCACAATGGTTGTCGCCCATGAATAAATATTTTATTTCAATGACGGTAAAACATAGTTGCAAGTTTTTCCAGTTACAGTGAAAATGTTCAATTTTAACCGTGTCTTTCACCTTCTGAGCTCAAGCAGGTTGGGTGACTTACAAAGTCACTCCATGGTGAGGAGGGCTGAACCAGTAGTCTTGGTTTAAAGTCCAGTGCCTTGTATTTGACCGTACTTCTTCCTTGTTAGGAGGCTCATCTGCAGATGGCCCACCTTTTTAGATTTTCTTTCGGGTACAGTAAGTCCAAACCCAGACCCAACAGTTCTTCTAGTATTCTGCTTAAACACATTTCTCTATGATGTGAATAATTTAGCCCACCATAGCTTGTCAGTCCTTTCAGTTGAATCATATGAGAAGCTAAAAGCAGGAAAAAGAAAATTTGACCTCAACTTTCTAGATATGGAGGGACTGAATCTGTTTTGAGCGATGAGTTTTCATCATTGCAGGTGGACACTGCAACGCCAGAATGACTGTAATAAACACACAAAAAAAATATAATGCTACTGCAGATGGTATCTGTCTCATTAAATAGAAATCATCAAACTAGAAATGGTAAATTGCCTGTAGTCTCACTTCTGTTTATTTTTCTGGGCCTTCATGACCCTGGATATGTAGTGCGGGGATTTTTTTATTTATTTTGCTGCAGGGTTAGGCATAGTTTTTTTGAACAAGCTGAGTGTTCGTGTAGCTCATGTTGACATTCTCTTGTATTAACAAATGCAGGGGTGACAGTATTGCTGGGGAATTTGTGATTATGAAGAAGGTGTTTTATCATATTTTTTGTATGGGCATTGTGGTTGCATCACTGAGACTTTAGTGTAATTCAAACATTTAAGAAACTGAGGCTCTTGCTTATACTGTTACCCAAATGTACTTAAGAGTGCCCTTTGTAAAACTGGTCCTTTATTGCAGTTCTTAAAACCAGTCATGAGTCAAGAGTGGTCTACCTGCATTATTGTCTGTGCCCACTGCTTTGTGTTAGAATTATATATAAAGGTTTAGAAAAAGGGCTGGAGAACATAGGAGCCTATACGGGACAGGCTTCTTGAAGTGTCCTGTTTGGTGCCACATTTTCTGGTATTGATTCAATATTTTTAGATTGAAGGGGTAAATTAAACTTCACTAGTGGTAGACGTGGTCTACCAGACACTTCAGTTTCAATAGCTGTATATTCATATTCAGTGAATTCCAGCCTTAGAGATCTGAGAAAACCTGGATCAATCAATCAATCAACATTTATTTATATAGCACATATTCATACAAAAATGTAGCTCAAAGTGCTTACAAAATGAAGAATAGAAAAATAGAAGCACAATAAAAAAAAACATAAGTCAACATTATTAACATAGAATAAGGTAAGATCCGTTGCGGGTGGACAGAAAAACAAAAAAACTCCAAAAGCTGGAGAAAAAATAAAATCTGTGGGGTTCCAGACCACGGACTGAGTCCTTTGGGCAATCTACCTAACATAAGTCAAACAGTCCTCTTTGTATTTAGGGTTTTCATGGAAGGACCTGAGTATTGATGGTCACGTAGACTTCTGGCTTTCAGTCCATCATGTTGGTGCATCATGATGCTTTGAGGAGGTGGTGGTGGCGCAGGCGCCACCAAGGAAGAAAGAAACAGAAGAGAGTAGGGTCATGTGGATTTTGGGTCACTGTGAATAGTTATTATAAGAATTGAACATACAGAGTATCAGTATTAAGTTAAAGTGAAGTTATAAAAAGGCCAAGTTAAAGTATGTGGATGTTTCCATCTGTGCTCATCAGTTTGTGCAGGTGCCCAGTGAGTCCATTCTTGCAGGATTTTCTTACTTCTGGTTTGGCACATCTCCTATAGGATCACAGACCATTAGTCAGGGTGGATTGAGTGACAGAATATTATAACTTCATTTAGCTTAGTTCCAGAGACAGTAATATATCAGCTTTAACAAAAAAGAAAAGTGTTATTAACCTCTTTAGCATTATGTTTTCCCCTGGAAAAACGATTCGAAAACATTACTCAATGAGAAAAATGTCATTACAGTAACAGAAACATGTAAATACCAAATGTCAAGGTATGACTAGTGTCCACCACGGTGCTGCATCATATTTAGTATGTGTGTGTCCTTCATGTGACCAAAGCACAGTCGATGTTACAATCATGACGAGTAGAAGTTTGTTTAATTGCTCACTTTTCTTATTTTTTCAGTTTTTAGATGAGGGTAGAATGCCCGTGCCTGATCTACATGATCCATGTCCTCTGATGTGTGGCTACCGCATCCAAGGCTATGACTCCATTTCCCTACATAAACATTGCTAGTTGGGGCATTGAGAGCAGTACTTAGGGTGCTAAAGTCTTTCTTCTCCTTCGCGTTATGGCAATCATTTTGCCTTTTAGCAGTTGTCATACTGCCCTCTGCACATTACGACTGAAGTTACCATTCATATCATGGCAGTTTGGCCTTAGGTGCCATATGTATCAACTTCATTATCCATGACGTCGATGACCAATTCATTATTCACTATCATAATCAACAATGGATCAGTTTAGTTTGTTCTAAAATGCCAGCTTCTTGTTTATAAGCCAATGAAGTTTCGTTTAAGCTCGACTCATATTATTGATGAGTTACCATAGACTGGCAAAATCTGAAATATTCATTTCAATATTCTGTCATTTCATTTTTTTGGAAGCAGCAGAAAGAATAATGTTATTTTATCCTTTAGATGTCAGCGGGAAAATACAAGCATTATTTAGGTTTAAAACTATAAATGGATATGACAGCCCAGCCTAAAGACATTAGGGGCAACCATCTTAACATAGCATTCTGAGCCTGAGAGATTGTGTTAAATTCAAGGAAGTTAAAGACATCATCCATGTACGTCACTTGGATCTCTCCTTCATTTGAAGGACCCTTAGGCTTATTATTCAAGGCCCATTATATCTGCAGGATGTAAGGCTGTTCAGTACCGCCCCTGCAATACTACATTTTGTATATTTGTGGAATTAATGCAGACAACATATTAGAAGGTTGGGGCTCTGGGGGACCTCATTTAATGTCAAGTTGAAAAGGACACAGTAGATGGCCCCTAGATGACTGGGAAAATTCCCATGTTTTTAAAATTTTAAAACCATACTCATGTTGAATGCAATACCCTTCCACCCTTCCCATTCTTGTTAATATTTCTTTTTTACTCCTCTTTTTTTTTACCGTGTCAAGAGTCCCCACGTTTCTTCCTAGATTTCATTAACTTAGGGCGAATCATCCCCTTCCCCATCTTCTGTTTTTAAATTTTCCAGGATCAAAAGAGGAAACAGGCAATATCCACTTTGTTTTGGGTCAAAAACACTTTGACTTACGATGTGGTGTGTGCAGGCGTCTTGTCGTACAACCCAGTTTTTGTGCACCACATTTCAAACTTCTTGTCATGATGCTTTCCCATGACCTCAACAGGTTTAATGTGATGTTCCCGACAACAGTCTGTGGGAATAAGACTTTATGAACAAATCTGTCAATGTTGACAAATGTATTCATCTTTTCCCCTCTTTAAAAATCATCCATGGTGGCTTGGAGAAAAAACTTAATTCACCAAGCGTTTGCGATTGAGGAATAAATGCAAGAAAACGCTTTCAACTGAGCAAACCACCACTGATTAACCAGCCTGAAAGGCACCTGTACCTAGAGGCATCCGAGAACTACACGTAATCCTGTGCTTTGTCCAAAACCTTTAATTTTTTGGGGCCCTCTCAGGTTCAGGCCGTCCAGTATGTATTCTCTTTGATGGAGCAAATTTAAAACTTCTTTGGCGCTCTGTCCTCCCATGTTCAGTTCCCAATGGTTCCCAAAGGTGATGGTTTATATGTTCTGGGAACTGGACAAAGGGAGGGCTTTTTTCACAGGCGAAGTGATGTCAGAACACCTTCCCGGGACTTCCCACTCCATTCCTATGCATGGAAATGGAAACTGGGTTAACAACTTCACATTCTTAACCTTCCTCCATATTTCCACTCGCCCATACTTGAATGGGTGACAATATTCTATTTTCAATGAGATTTATTAATATCCATTTTTTTTACATGTCTTTGGGATTTGATTCTAATCACTCCTAGCCATAACCCTAACCCTAATGCATGCATCCCACAGCTCCTTCCCGCTCCCAAAGTTGATTCTAAAATAAAATTAAAAAAAGAGGAATAACTTTGGGGTCAATCATCACCAAAGCGGACTGTAGAGTTCATGAGTATAGGGGAAACCAAAATTTTTAAATCAATAGGTCAAATTATTTCGGTGACAGTTGATTTAAAATCCCGACTACCCAAAAAAACAGCCACGGCGTTTATATAAAAAGATATAAAATAAATGGTTGGGGGAAATTTGAACAGTCAATTAAGTTTGCAGATGATCCCAAAAATAGGTGGATTGGCATTGAATCTGATGTTATTCAAAAGGACTTGGGGGGCAAATTTTTTAAAAGAAAATGAAAGATTAAAATGTAATTTATTAACCATTTTTTTTTTTATGTTTTTGGGTTTTTACCCCTATCACTTAATTTTGGGAAATTTTGGACAATTTTCCTTTGGGACTTTAGCTTGAACTTTTAATTGATTGTTTTTTAAACCCTTTTTTTTTACTGAGTGGTCAACCTTCATAATTCAAAAAGGTGTGTAAGCTGATCGCAAATTCGCTTAATTAAATATCAAATTCTTCTCAGAAACCAGAAAATAAAGGAAAAGTCAAATAAGGAATGCATTTTTTTTTTTTTTTTTTTAACAGTAAGGTCATGATCGGAGAATATGCGCAACGTCATATTAAGAAGATGACTTTTCTAAAAACAAAACAAATGTCGGGTTTGGATAGTGGGACAGCTCTGCTATTAGCAAATCAAACAAACCTAATGGACTGAATGGTCCCCCTCCATTTGTGAAATTCCTTATGTAATTTCATTAAAGCAATTATTTTCTGATTAAGAACTGAGTTGAAAAAATGCAGGAACAGCGTTACATCAGAACAGACTAAAATGCTTCTTTTCATTTTTTTCGATCCGTAATCAAAGCAATGAGAAAATGTGTAAATTTTTCATAATTACATACACTGGGTTAAAAGTTTTCATAAACGTTTAAAATGTCGATGTTTTATAAATACCAGTGATAAGGCTGTTAACCTATAGTTTCCCCCTTAGACAGATAGGTGCCTTTTCCTCTCTTATTATGCTCTCTTTGTCATCTCTACCTGCCTTTCTAGTGTTAACTCCATTTGTTCTGTTTTTAACTAAAAAAATAAACCTCCTTGTACCTTTGGTGGACTCCAACGGTCACGCTGGAGGTGTTTTTGACGTACTCAGTATAAGCAAGTCCATTTCCCAGGCTTTGTGGGTGGGCCCCAGGGGCACGATTGACAGGGGCTGTTATTACTCGCATGGATTATAAATCTGTTATAGTCCTGAAAGTCAAAAACAAGTTGCCTAGAGTTTTTTTAAGGCAGCTACTTTGACGCACAGCAAGTTTACATTCTTTTTTTTTTTTTTTCTGTCTGTTTGTGTATCCGCAGCGTCTGCATCTGCGCTGTCTTTTCCTTTTTTGGTTGAGAGCTCAGGTTTTTAAATTTCTTTGTCCCATATAGAATAAAATATTAACAGTTGAAACATCGGACCTACACTGATTAGACTGATTTCTAGTTTTGGTTTTAATTTCAGTTGTTTTTTCCAAGATACTTTAGTTCATGGTTTCTTTTTTCATTAACCATTATTCTTGCTTTATGGGGAAATGGGCCCTGTTACATCAACATTTGGTCCGGTTGAATTTATCAAGTTCCACCACTTCATTTTTCTGATGATTGGCTTTAAACTTA
>NW_024377569.1:0-1000 GCF_016835505.1 Polypterus senegalus
GTGTGATGAAGAATGTTATTAGTGCATATGCCCCACAAATTGGGTGTGCAATGGATGAGAAAGAAGATTTTTGGACTGAGTTGGATGAAGTGATGAACAGTGTACCCAAGGAACAGAAAGTGGTGATTGGAGTGGATTTTAATGGGCATGTTGGTGAAGGGAACACAGGAGACGAGGAGGTGAAGGGTAGGTATGGTGTCAAGGAGAGGAATTATGAAGGTTAGAGGATAGTAGATTTTGCCAAAAGGATGGACATGGCTGTGGTGAATACGTATTTTAGGAAGAGGGAGGAACATAGGGTGGCGTTCAAGAGTGGAGGAAGATGCACACGGTTAGATTACATCCTATGCAGAAGAGTTGACCTGCAGGAGCGGCAAAGTGGTGGCAGGGAAGAGTGTAGTTAAGCAGCATAGGATGGGGGTCTGTAGGATGATGCTGGAGATCAAGAAGAGGAAGAGAGTGAGGGCAGAGCCAAAGATCAAATGGTGGAAGTTGAAAAAGGAAGACTGCAAGGTTGAGTTGAGGGAGGAGGTGAGACAGGCACTGGGTGGCAGTGAAGAGTTACCAGACAGCTGGGAAACTACAGCAGAAGCAGTAAGGGTGACAGCAGGAAGGGTGCTTGGCGTGACATCTGGAAAGAGGAAGGAGGAAAAGGAAACCTGGTGGTGGAATGAGGAAGTACAGGAGAGTATACAGAGGAAGAGGATGGCAAAGAAGAAGTGGGATAATCAGAAAGATACACAAAGTAGACAAGAGTACAAGATGATAAGACACAAGGTGAAGAGAGAGGTGGCGAAGGCTAAAGAAAAGGTGTATGATGAGTTGTATGAGAGGTTGAACACTAAGGAGGGAGAAAAGGTCCAATGGGCTAGACAGAGGGACCGAGCTGGGACAGATGTGCAGCAGGTTAGGATGATAAAGAATAAAGATGGAAACGTACTCACAAGCGAGGAGAGTGTGTTGAGCAGATGGAAAGAGTACTTTGAGAGAGTGATGAATG
>NW_024377570.1:0-5107 GCF_016835505.1 Polypterus senegalus
ATCGGGGCCCCCCTCCTTGAGTTTTTTTTAACCCTTCCGGGAAACCACCGCCCCGTTTGGGAAAGGGAAGGGCATTACTGGCCCCGGCCCTTGTGATGTCATGCCCGGGCTGGGAAAAAGGCTGAACATTAGGCCTGATCCTTATGACCTCCTTCCTGTTTTCCCCCTTTAAAAAGCCTGCCCCTTTTCCCCTAAATCCTCAATCTTTTTTTGGACTCATTTGTTGCAATTCGGTGCTGTTTTTTTTTTGTTAAAAGCGATTTTGCAGCGGGAAAACCAGAATATACGGTGGCTCCCTCAAATCTTTATCTAAGTATGTCTCATTATTGTGAACCTTGATGCTTCATCTTTTTATTGTTTTTTCTTTTTGTTTTTTCTTCTCCCCTTTTTCTAACCTCGTTATTTCAAAAAAACATTTTTTTTGAGTCTGACTCTGCCCTGGCCCCCGGGCACCTCACAGAAACCCCCCGTGAGTGGCTTGTCCATGGGGGACATCGGCTGGGGATTTGCACTTTCTAAAAAAAATCAAATCCCCCGACATGTAAAACTTTTTACAAAACACAATCTGGGAGCAGAGCAAAAGTCCGGGCCTTAGAAGTGGACTGTTTGTTTATTAAGGGACTGATTATCAGACTTTTTAATAATTAAACTTAGTTCATCAAAAGGTTATGATGTGGAGTAAGAAACACAAACAGAGTAAAAGAAATTAGAAACAAAAAGAGTAAAAAATTATTAATACAGAAAATTTTAATATCGCGAAATAAAAAAAAAAATTTATGGAACTGAATTTTTATGGTGTGCTGTCGTCAATTTTTCAAACTTACAAAAAATTAAAAATCACTGAAGAAGCAGGGCTAAATTTTTTAAAACTCAAAATTTTTTTAATTGTTTTTTTTGAACCCAGAGAAAAAAAAGCGTAAATAATTGGATTAACGTAACAACAGAAAGTCAAATAAAGAAAAAAGGTAACCAGCAGACCATAAATCCCCCCCATCACCAGTCCAGCAGTCCTGTTTTTTGATCGACCGGGCACACAGAAAAAGGGTACGGGGTACCAAAGTGACTTTATCTGCAGGTGGAATCTCCACTCAACTGTTGTTCTTTGCCTTTGCCCGAAATGACTCCATGGGTTTAAAGCCCCCGGTCTGTTGGGGTGGCGTACATATGTCCTTTGTGACATGTCCATTCGATCACAAAAGGAAGCTCTGCAGTCTCCCTTTGTGATTTCCCGCCATAGGAAGACAAATAAATAAAAAAAAAGGTAAATAATGGCTTTTATATAAAACATTTTTAAAAAAGCCCAAAAAGAATTTTGCATATTTGGGGGTTTTCTGAAAACCCGTGCTTTTTTTTTGGAGAAGGACTTGCCGTGTGGCAGATTATTGGCAAGATTTCCCTTTCCCAGGTCCCAAATTACCTTTGGGCCCACCATTGCAAGGCGGGGTTTTATGGTTTTCCCTGAGCTGTGATCCCAAGAATGTCAACCATTGAAACTCCCCTGTTTGGTTGTCATTTTGAAAATGAAATTGGACAGTTCCATTTTTTTGAGTAAAAACAAAAACAAAATGAATGTTTGCATAGTTCCTTTGCTGCTGTTTTTGGCATCCAAAATTTAAATTGGGGTTTTTTTTTGCGTTTGGATAAACCTCACTGTGGTGTGGGGCACCCAAAACCCCTTTCTTTGTCATGGTATAAATAAAATACTTACAAAAAAACATTTCCCATGAAAAACCTTCAGCAGGGGGCCGATTTGTTCCCCAAAACCCCAGTTTTAAAAAATACCTCAGAGCTGTGGCTCCCCGTTTTCACTCCACTTCCATCAGTGGTGCAAAAAAAGAAAAACCAGTTCGGGGAAGAAACCCACCGAAAAACGGCTAAATGGGGGGTGCAAAAATTGGGGTTTTTCTCCCCTTCACTTTTTTTTAAAGGTTGCATGAGAATATTTTACAATTGAAGACAAATTATATTATCTTTCTTTTTTCCCTACTTTCTGGGGGCCCCAAAAAACCAAAAAAAACCAAAACATGTCCCCATCAAATAGCAAAGATGAATGTCTACAATTAATGTGGAACCCGTGACCATTTTACTTTTAAAAAACATTGGCCGTCACCTTTGTTCCCCCTGCTAATTGTCCACTTTTCTAAAAAAATTAAAACTACTAACATAATTTTTTTCATTTGAAGATGACTTTGTATTTGACTTTAAAATCCTGTGCACAAATTATTTGAAATTTGTTGTCTCATAAAAGAACAAAAAAAAAATAAATAAACTGGGCAAAAAATAAAAATGGACTGTTAAAAAAACACCCCCGTTAAAAATTATCACTGTGGGGGGAAAACTGCCCCCCGCTGGGGCTTTCCCAAATCCCCAAAAGGCCGCTTTGTAGGAAAGTTTTAAAGGGGGACTGGCCCCCGCCCCCTCATGGCACACTGGGGGTTCTTCTCCTCAGTTTGGGCTAAAAGCTTTTTGGGAAAGTTTAAACCCAACTAGAAAACCCTGGTCCATTCCCCGAGGACTTTGATTCCAGTTTTCCTGAAGCTTTGGGTACAGCCAAAATTTTCCCACCCAAGATATTTTTTGTACATTGGAGTATATTCCCATTAAACATTAAAAAAATAATTTAAAAAAGTGCAACAATTGGGATGGTGGTGCAATGGGAGTGCTAACTTCCGTTGGGGCCGGGTTGGGTTTTTGGGGCCCTGCATAGAGTTTGCTTGTTCTCCCGTGTCTGGGGGGTTTTTCCCCCCACAGTCCCAAAAAACATGCGGGGTTTAAAAGCATTGGTGATCCTTTTTCCATAGTGTGTGTGTGTGTGTGTGTGGTGTGTGTGTGTTTTTGATTGGTTCCTGCCTTGTGCCCCGTGCTGCCTGGGTTGTTTCCTGGGGGGACCGGACTCTTGTTGGATATGGGGGGGGACAATGACTGACTTATTGTGCTTAACATGCTGTAAAAAGGGGGGGTTTAGGAATCTAACTAAAAAACAAATTTTAAAAAATTTTATAATTTTTCCGTCAGTTCCCTACAGCTTTTCAGGAAAATGTGTTAGTAATATTTACAACAACAACAACATTTTTTTATAGCACTTTTTTAAAAATAAAAGTGCTTTCTTTTAACAAAGAAAAATAAAAGAAAGGTAAAAAAAAAAAAAGTCAACTTTAAATTTACATAGAATAAGTAAAGGGCCGATGGCCGGGGGGGAAAAAAAAAAAAAAAAAACAGGCGGTGGGGAAAAAAAAAAAATCTGTAGGGAATTAAAGAGACCGAGCCCCCCTGGGCATTCTACCTAACATAAAACAAAAAAGTCCTCCCTTTTGGGTTTGGGTTTTCATGGAAAAGGGCCTGATGATGATGGTCCCCGTGGGGCTTCACCTTTGGGCCATCAATGTTGGTGCATCAGGATGCTTTGGTAGGTGGTGGTGGCCAGGCGCCACCACAAAACCCGGAAAAAAAAAACAAAAAGAAAAGTAGGGGTCAGTCGGATTTTGAGCCACCATGAATGGTTTTTTTGTGAATTGAACATACAAATATGGTAAAAATTAAAGGGAAAAGTTATAAAAGGGCCCTGTTCAGTAATGTGTTTTTTAGCAGTGTTTTAAGCTGCTCACTGTATCAACCTGGTTTAAATTCCCATTGGGGAGGGTATTCCAGATTTTTTGGTGCATTTAAAAGCAAGGCCGCCTCTCCCTTTTTTAAGTTTAGCTCTTGGGTTTTAAAGGGGACACTCATTTTTAGGATCTAAGGTTTCGGAAATTTTTAATATAAGGTTCGAACTTTCCCAAAATAAGATGGGTGAGAATTTAAGGGAGTAAAACCAAAAGCAGAATTTTAAAGTCCCTTGGCACGGTAACCAGTGTAGTAAAAAAACTGGAGAAATTGTTTGGATTTTTTTTTTCCCAGTTAAGATTCTTAAAATGCATTCTGCACTCGTTCCCAAAAAATTTTTCTTTTTTTGGGGGGTCCCAAAAAGTGCGTTACAAAACCCGGGGGTTTTAAAACAATGAATTAATTTCTCAGCATCTTTCAATGATATAAGAGGTCTAACTTAGCTATGTTTCTTAAGTAAAAAAATGCTGTCCTATTAGTCTTTTGGGATTGATTTAAAATTCAGATTACAGTCCACAGTTACCCTAATTTTTTACTTCCATCTTAACTTTTAATCCTAATGCATCAAATTTATTTCTGATATCCTCATAATCCATTTTGCTAATCACTAAAATTTCAGTTTCTTTTTATTTAGTTTGAAAATTACTATTCATCCATTCAGAAATACCAAGTAAGACATTGTGTTGAGTAATTGAGGAGTGGGGTCATCAGGTGCTATTGATAAGTACAGCTGGGTCATATCATAGCTGTGGTGTCACGTTGTGCCCTGAGATAAACTGACCCTAAGGAAGCATGTAGATTGAGAAAAAGGGAAACGGACCCAGGATAGAGGGCCCTTTGGGGAAAACCATTCGGATATCATGCGACTTTGAGTTGTGATTACCACAACTAACAAATAATTTTCTCCTGCCAGGTAGGATTCAAACCAATTTAAGACCCTGCCAAAAGGCCCACCCATTGACTTAAGGGGATTTCTAAGAATATTGGTCAATTGTGTCAAATGGAAAATCAGTTGAGCAGGATGAGAACAATAAATGGCCTCTGTCTGCCTTTACCCAAGTTACTACTTTACGAGTGCAGTTTCTGTGCTGTGATTTGTTCTAGAACCTGATTGAAATTTATCAGAAACTGAAATTTATCAAAAACACCTTGCTTTAAGACATATTGAAGACCAATCTTAGAAAGTTAAAGTTTTGAGTTAAACTCAATTTTAATGTTTGTTAATTTGAATAGAATATACATTCTTTCTTAGTCATAACTTATGGTATGTATTTTCCCCTATAAGTTTAAGAGATAGAACCTTACTATAACTGAGAAACAATTGATAATAACTCAATTGTGTTAAACAAGTCCCAGTAAAGGGACTTGAAAGACCATTTTCAACTAGAATGGGATAAGCATACAGTTTCAGATCGTTTAGAAATGGTTTGAAATGTTTTGAAATGGGAATGATTTGAGATGTAAAGTTAAGCCTAGAAATGACATTTCCAGAAATTTCTTTTTG